>NW_009258383.1:1438699-1450965 GCF_000687185.1 Egretta garzetta
TCCCTACCCTAATTTATGTGTTTTATATGTGAATCCTGACATGGGTTTACAAATGGAAAACTCCACCTATTAGCACTGATGGTCTAAAGTGCGTGCTAAGGACACCCAGAGCAATACAGCATTACTTTAGATCCTCAGAGCTTATTTTAAGGAGCTGCATGAGGTCCCTGATGGCAGCCTTGCTGGCATGCATGCTCCCAACATGAGCCTGCTGGCAGGTCAGCTGGGAGGACACAACCCCACAACCTTATTCATTTTTTAAGATAGCCACTCAAATACCTGCAGTGAGTCACTGGAAAGCACATTGTGTCTGAGTTCACTCCATCTGTCAGAGTGCCAGGAAGCCCAGCTAAGCTGTTTTTAAAATGCCACCATGGAACCAGATTTTTCTAAGTCCCCAAATAGCAAAGCAATTTCAGGAATACAGCAAGATAAACAAGGAGAAAAATATGAAAGCAAAACAGTAAGTGCAAGCTGGGTATTCTCTTGAAACTTCAAGTGTTAATCACAGACTGCAGCAAGGAAAGGGGAACATGGGAAAAATACTGAGTAGTGACATTTTGTAATTGCAAATGGTACGGTGAGTACCAATAACCTTCATCATACTCAGAACCCTTAGAAACACTGTCTGTGAGTGATGCTTGAGAAAACAAGAAAAAACTCTCTTCTTGTCAGAGTTCTTTTCCCTCTTGGTACTCAGCTTCTGCATGAATAGGCTGATGGTGGAGTAGAAGATGCCTTTTGTGATTGTATTTTCTCTCCTGCCTTGCAACATGGAACAGCATGATCCAGCAGGCAGCTCATGGGCTGAACGAATCTCTTGTGCAGGACTTTTTCCCGAAGTCCCCCTTTTTGTTGGTGAGCCCAGGGACAAGCTCTTCGACTGCTTTAACAACTGCCCCCACTGCTTGTGTCCTTGCCCGCAAAGAGACGGCGCTTAGAGCCTGAGCTGGTGCCTCTGGGGCTGTGCGTGCGTGTGTGCCTGTGTGGGGCGTGTGTGGGGTGTGTGCGGTACAGAGGACAGGGAAGCTTGAGGCGCGCACGTCCACCTGGCATCACAAGGGAACGGCCTCCCCTCCCAAAACCGGGGTCCAGTCCCTCTAGAAACCAAAGTTAGAGCACATTTGTTCACACACAATATTCTCCTGTAAAGACTATTCTTATGGAGAAAAAACTTTGACTCCAGGCACTTGAAAAAAAAGATAAAATTAAGCTGGAGGGTTTTTTTTTGACCTGTGTTATTGGATCAGTGGTTTTTTTGAGAGGTTGTTTGTGGAAACAGAAGTGGAAGGTGGAGGAGCTGACATTTCAAGGATGTCTTTTGTACACAGAAGAAATCGAGTGTAAATACATTTTGGATTCATGAATTTGTATGTTTGTTCTGAGACATCTTTCTGATTGAAATACGACTGCAGCTATATGGACCCTATGCTGAAATTTAAGATACGCTTTCTGCTGGTGAGGAGCATATGCTTTTTCCTGGCAAAACACCTAAAGCTTTAATATGTATAGATTATTGCTCATGTTCTGCTCTTAGGTTCTTGTGAAAAAGCAACATGTATTTAAATTAACATTCTATTTTAATGAAATAATTCCCTGTTATTAATGTCAGGGTTACCAGCTCCCTTCTCTAGTTACGGAAATTCTTCCACATTCAAGCTAGGAGCTTTCCTAGTTGATATTAATACATCAATCTAATTATAACAGCCTTAGATAAATGTGCAAAACAAATGGATTTCATTCTGCCCTGCCTCACAGTCACAAGAACATTTCTTTTGAGTTCACATATCTTTGTGTTGCAGGTCATATATCTCATAAACTTTCAAAATAAAGCCTGCTTATTACTAATTACACTTGCTCTCTGCAGTGCCATCAAATTCATTTTCTACTATGACACTATTACAAATATTCCATTTTGGTGCTAGCACTGAACATCCTTATGAAGTCTTTGTCAGCTTGTTATTACAGTAACATGTGGCTTATAACAAGGTGTCTTTTATATTCATTTTTAACATGTTCAAATTTCAAGTTGCCTTGACTTTGCCCTATGTAATAAACCACTGAATGTGTAGGAGAAGGTTAATGTAATAGGCAAAATAAATCAATTTCAAGTTTCAACTAATCGCCTTAATAGTTGGGCAAATCTCATCAAAGTTTTCTGTTCGAGGCTAATTTGACAGCAGGCCTAACATCCAGAAACAATTACTGGCTTTAAAGTAGTTCTTGTCTTTATCTCCCATTTTAAGACACATCAAATGAAAATTACAAGAAGCAAGGGAGAGGAAATGTTATAGTTAATGTTAAACTTCTGAGCATGTAAGTTCATTTTACTTGCATAGCTTGAGAGGTCAATGAAATGCAAAGGCTAGGACCTGACCTCTTTGCATGGTATTTTGTAATTACAGCTTATGGGAATTCATGTGATTGTTTAGAGCAAGAATGCTGTTGGATGTCTATGTGAGTGAGTTTCTTTGCACTTGTTCTAATGTTTTCAACTGAAGCTGTAGCTGCCAGCTTGTGTGTTCCCAGCTAGGGACTCAAGACAAGGAGCTTGCCTAAAGTGAGATGCAATGATATCACACTTCTGGCTCCATCAAGAAACTTGTTAGTAGTTGGTGCTTCATCCTGATGAACATGGTCACCTGGAGGGCCGCAGTCCATGGGTGAAAAGATTAATTAATTCAGAAATGAACAGGATGAGTATGTAAGAGGTGTTGATTTTACCTTGAGACCTGTGTCTCTTCAGACCAAGTCAAGTGAAAGTCCCAGGTCCTAGTGCTAGGTGTCCTCACCTTAATGGCTTTCCAATTTACCATTAACTTTCTGCTAAAATGGGGTTTGGAAGCTGAATAATGCATAAACAGGAACACACAGAGAGCTATTTCAGGATCCCCAAACTGGCATGCCTTCACTCAAATGATAAACATCTAGCTGTGTCTGTGAAGATAGGCACATCAAAATGTCCTTGTGCTGTCGTAAATTCTTAACTTCAAACTAAGAGAATTCAAATATTTTATCCAAGAATTCAAAAGCCTAGGCTCAGTTTATTGACTACTTGTGTGCTGTACCATATCACTTGTCATACTCTGTGTAGGCAGCAAATACACTCACTTGGTGAAGATTTCAAAAGAGCGTGTAGCAGCAGATTAGAACTTTCCTTGAATCCCTGTATTTGGATGAATAGTCCGTACAGGACTGTTCCTAGAACATATGCATTTTCTGGCACCAATGAAGAATGTGATGTTCATGCAATAAATTTAACTTGACATATACCAGGTATTGAAATCTATTACTTCTGGACAACGTCATGGCACATTTTTTGACTTGAAGTGTTCCCTAACTGATATGATGAGCCACTGACATTCTTTGGGAGACTTTGCAAAGCATTTCATTCTTACTATCATAACCTAATCTGCCATCGGAATAGCCTTACAGTCTAAGTCCAGACTACAGAGCTAATATGTAAGACCCTAGAAAAAACTGGATGGATTCAAATGAAAAAAAAAAAAAAAAGAGTGTAACTACTGATCTTGAAAGTACAAAGAGAAATAGCATGCCAAGTAGAAGAGTTAAAATGAAAATGAGAATAATACAAGACACAGATCGAAGCTGACCCGGAACTGACAATATTCTGGTGACAGGCAAAATAGTGTCTCTGTTGCTGTTGATAAGTATTTCCTGCAGCAAGAAAGTGTTATTTACAGTTCCCATAGGAAAAGGATAGCATCAGGTACCACTTAAAGAAATTTCTTCAGCCAGTTTCTCTGGCACAGGTTAAGCAGCAGATCACACTGGGTGATGAACATAACACCCTCCTGGCCTTGAAATCTGCAAAAGGTCAAGAAAATTTAGTTTAAAAAATAATATTGAAGAAATGTGTGTGGAATGGTATTATTACACAGTTTTAGTGATTGCTATCCAGTCCCACACATATTTCTTCAATTTCATTTTTAATGGGTTCTATTTCACCTACATAACTGTCCCTTTTGGAGCATGAATCCAACATGGAGGCAATTAAAATTCTCACGGCTTAAGCTTACAAGTGCCTGAAATGTGTAGTGGTCTATGACCTTGCACATCTACAGGGCACAGTGCAGTACTGCCCTGAAAACAGGTAGATTCGTATGGAAGCAGCATTGCACCTGAACTAAACGTGCTGCAGGACTTGTAGAGTTGGCTTTGTCAGTCCTGTCTCAAGGAATTCTGCACCATCTCTGTCACGGGTACTTATGAAATAAGATTTACCTGCCACTGATTTGGCCCTGCAGGTGTGTGCGACTGAATCAGAAAAAGTTTAGAAGTGAGTGAGAATATAAGCATTTCCTATTTTTTTTCTTTGAGCTATTGCTGTTCTTCTGTTTGTTTATTATCAGTATTCATGATGTACAGCATCAAGGCCCATTTGTAAACTCTCAGCTTTAATTCTTACATCAAGTTTTCAAAAGAAGGATTTGAGCAATGGAAACATAAAACATATTATACCAATGAAAACTGCTTTTTCCATTCAGCACAACTCAACAGTTGAGAACTATTTAAAATATGTTTATATATTCACATACTTTCTGGGTTTGGATAAACAGAGAAATCTGGTGCGTATTTACAATAAGTTTGAAAGTTCAGTAATTATCACCAGAAGTCATCATTAAGCCTCCAGATAAACAATGGAATGTCACTTGGTTTGACAATGCAATAGGAATAATTTCTCCTAATTATTCCTGTGATGAATTTGGCTCATTAGCTTTTACTAGAGGAAAAGGAAACTGAAAAATCAATATTTCAATTCACTCTTTTTTTTTGTTTTTTGGGGTTTTTTTGTTTGGTTTTTTTTTACATCATCTGGGAATGTTAGTTATATATTTTGCACAATAATAAAGGGAACCAGAGGGCAGTCAAGGAGACCAAAAAATATTAAATTTAGAACCAACAGTGATTAACAACAGATGCAGCTGTTATCAGAATGCGAAGAACTGTTGATTCAGATGAAAGTTCTTGTCCTTTAGAGTCTTTCTTTAGAGACTTGTATTTTTCATTTTCCTTAAAATGTCTCTTTTGGAAAGATTAGCTAGATTAACTTCTTTGTTTATTCAGCATCACTTCTTTCTTCCTTTGCGCATGTAATGTCTAATTGTAACACTTGTTTCTTCCCATTTTTTGCTTATTAAGGTGTTGTTTGCTACCCCTTTAACTTTGCATTTAGTTTTGCCTTTGTTGGTATCTTCACTCAATCCCACCAATGCTGATGTGAGATCTTTCCTTTGCTGTCTGAAGACAGCTAGAAAAGCCAATGGACAGTCAAAGCTATTTAAACACAGGCATATTAAAGAGGGGAATTGCTTTAGTTGGAAGCATTGGTCATCTGGGCTTTCAGCTTATACTGCAATTTGATTAACTGTGGTGCCAGAGAAGATGACAGGATTGTGGTGTGCCAGGAGCAAGTCACCAGCTGGTTTATGATCTTTAAGGGATCTATAAGGCTCAATCAAAACATCTACTCAATCTAGGATGCATTGCATGCTAGTCACATTGATGAAAAAAGGAATCGGTGCTGTTGAAGACTAGAACTGATCAGAAACTTTCTGACTGACTATTTTGCCCTCTGAAGATCTTGATATGTTAGGTTGAAATGTTCCTGTGGTGTGTGGCACCTCAGGGAAGCCCAGCTTGTTTTCCATCTGGGCACTTATCCCAACCTCTACCACCCTGGTGCTGCCCAAAATCCCACCTTCAAGAACCTGAGGCTCCAAAACTTTGATGAAGAGAACCTCAGGGGTGATTAGAGAAAGTCGAAGAATAGGATTGATCTTAAACTACTTTGGTTATCTAAAGAAAGATGATGACATCTAGGTTATGTATAGCACTCTTTGTAGTCACTGCAGAAAATAGGTAAACCAGAGAATGGTTTCACCTGTTCTTTTTTAAGGTGCTTTACTTCAGCTGAAAGGGATCATCCTTTGGGAACACCTGTTTCCTTCCATTGTTCAGAAAGCCTAAATTAGATTTCAATGAAAAACTTTTAGACAGGAAAGCTGGGACAGAAGAGTCCTTCCCAAAGTGACATATAAACTCATATATATGTTTATAGTTACAGTTATAGTTGTGTATATTTATATATGTATGTATATATAAACATATATGCAGATGAATACAGATTAATTCCAATTCTGTAAGAAATTTTAGTTATCATTTTTCCTTTTTCTTTTTTTTAAGGATATAGTTTTGAATTCTGGGAAATCCTTGAGAATGGTACTTCCAGTTTTCATAGAATTTTGTGTATAACAAATATCTTGTTTTGTCTTTGTAGATGATGAAATCTGAAGTCTGCTAACCACAGGTGTGAATGATATAGCATTCTAGAGCATGAAAACCAGACTATTTCTGCAGTTCTGATAGGAAAACAAAACCATTTTTTTCAGTGTTGAAAAATAATATTTTCAGGAGTCACACCTAGCTGACTATATTCAAATGCTTTTCATCAAAAGAGTGCACACACATAGAATAAAATCTAAATTCAAGACATCTTTTTCAGTCTCTCAATATGGCTATCATATTGTGAAAAGAGAGGTACACTAATTTACCATTGTTGGTTGAGCTGTTTCAGCATAGCAATGAGTAATTGGCCAATAGGTTCTGAAACAGATGTAAAGCGGCAGTGCAATGTTTCCAGTTTGGTTGTTATAAAACACTTGCTTTCTTAGTTTCCAGTATAGAGGGCTTTGGGTCATATAATCCATCAAAGAAATTGGTAACTAAATGAAATCCTTATTCTATCTAGAATAAAAATCTATTTATGATATCTAGAAGGCCCTTTTATTGTACTGTCTGAGGACCTCACAAGCTTTAGAGTAACTTCATTTATATAATAAATAGGAAACGGAGACCCCCTGAGTGACTTGTCCAAACACATCAGGAAGGTCTGTGACAGAGAGCTGTTGGGCACCCAAGTCTTCCCACCTTCAGGGTAATGGCCTAACTGCAAGCTCCTTTGTCTTTCCTCCCAGAGGAAAAAGTATAGCTCCATGCAACCTAAAACTGTAAAGGAACTTGATATAGAAAACTGTAGGACAGATAAAAGAATCAGTAAATTCAAAAATTGAGGTTATATCTGGGCTGAACATCTTTATGACAGCAGAGAAAATCACTAGCTGCAAGAGGCTAAAGGACATTCTGCAGTTTCAGATATGTATGCTGCTCCCGTTCCCATTTCCAATGTTGTTTACTGTTATGGCACCATGGCTTGTGATATCAAGTCATCTCATATAATGCTACTGACATTTCAGTGCATGTCAGATATGTTTTAGTGCTGCATGAAAACATGAGATTTTTAAAGAATGTATGTCTCAATGTATTCCATTGCATTTCAAACATCCAGCAAAAGCAGCATTGGAAATGTGTCTTTGATACCTTTTAAGAAACAGAAGGCTGAATTCCATGGTTACACCCCAGCATCTGCACGGTTTTCTCTGCAAATCTGAGCAAAACTGGGAACAGAACATTTTAAAACATTTCTCCATAACTGGACTATTGTAAGGGTTTGGTCTTGTTACTGGAGCATACAGAATCTTTAACGTCTGTGACTGACTTTGAATGCAACCTCTGTCTATTTCTGTGATGATGAGCACGGTGAAAAATACGGCTGGATAGAAAAAAGTTACAATTTATGCAATACATAACAATAGAATGTGTACGAATGGCCCATAAGTCTATATGAGCTTCCTTAGGTTACGATGAGCAGGTAAATGAAATCATATTTTTCAGTTACTCTCCCAGAAACTCTGAAGTAAAAATCTGGGTAGAGGATGATTTCGGTTTACCTCAAAACTGATATCTAAAAAGTGTTGAGAACAAAAAATATTGTCTTTTGTTGTAATGGTGATGGAAAATCTCTCTTTGTTTTCAGTTGTGTGAATCACATTCACTAGGAGCACTCAGGAAGATGTGCAGGGTGCAAAACAGCATTAGAACTCAAAGAGCATGCGGTACATATTTTATTTCAGAGCATCAGTTATGCTGCTGAAGTAGGATACTGAAGTTGCCAGCTTATCAGACAATTATGCATAATTCAAAATTTCTGGAGACTTGAGTCTCAGGCTTTCTAGTTAGTTGTTCAGTGACTAAAATTTTAGATCACTGCCCTGAGTTTGGTGCCTCGTTTCGGTATGGTGCTTCTGGAGACATAAATGTCTAATAATGAGATTTGCAAACTGTGCTGAGCTACTTAAGCTAGCCAGTAGGAACTGTTATGAACAGAGGTGGTCTTAAGCTCTCCTCCAGTACTTACAACTTTAGCCCCAGTGGGACTTGCAACACTGAAGCTCTACTGTATAAGGTGCTTATTACTCATTTCTCACAAAATGCATCTGCAGAAGCCAATGGTGATCCTTCCCTAACCTTTTATCCAATAACTCATGATTAAAGTACTCACCCAGGTTGCAGGAAAGGCAGATTCAATTGCCTCCTCTACTTAATGGGATCCAACCCTCCCCCCCATGTCCCAGAAGAGCATCATAATGGCCAGAC
Source organism: Egretta garzetta (assembly GCF_000687185.1). Lineage (NCBI taxonomy): Eukaryota > Metazoa > Chordata > Aves > Pelecaniformes > Ardeidae > Egretta > Egretta garzetta. The sequence goes on from NW_009258383.1 coordinate 1,447,217, forward strand.
TACAGGCTATTCTGAGGAAAGGCTTTCTCAGTCCCATGAAAGCCGTTTCATGCTGTCTGAAATAATTGAAACTAGTAGTAGTGCTCTTGTAGCTGTAATGGTCTAAGAATAATAAGAGGAGAAAAGCTTGGTGGGAAAAGGTAATGTCTCCTATAAGAACATCCGATGCAGCTGAAAGAAAAGAAGATCAGGGTCATCTAAGACATTCCCCAGATCTACAGTAGAAATTTAATTTCACAGTAATACTTTTAATGTAAAAGATGTAGGGCCAAAGAGAGAATTATTATGACACTTGGGAATGCAGACTTCATCCCTACTCAGATGAGTATTATTTAATATACATTACTAATTCATGACATGAGAGCATGGCATTTAGGTAGCTAAGTTAGATGGCTCTAGCTCCATTGTTTTATCCATTCGCCACGTAAGAATGGATAAAACAGGACACACAGCTGGAAGTTGTAAACTATTATATTTTTTCTAACTGTTCATCCCTGTCAGCACACACAGGTTTATGTCCTACTAGCTTGGGAGAGACGTCCTCACCAAAGGTAAAGGTTTTGCACACGCATTCAGTGAGTTATTTCGGACTGTCCCTTCTCCATTTTATGTGGAACACTGTCTTTTTCATGAAATTTCTCATACCAAGTGTTCGCTTCCCAACCAAGGGTTTTCATCAGAGCAGCTTGAAAAGAATTTTCCATTCTGTGCTGAGCACGCTGGGATCTGCCTTTCCAGATATTCCCCTCCATGGTGGACACCTGCAGGGCTGTGCACAGGGAAACATGCAGGCTGGGCACCCATGGGGTCCACCAACGTGACTGCAAGGACGATGGATGATGCTTGTGGCCCTGTCCCCCATCTTACTTGGTCTAACTTCAGCTCAAAGTGGCAGCTCTTACCTTCATCTTAACCTTTTTCTCCATTGTTAATTTTCACGGGAACATTATACAAGATCTCCTGTAAAGTCAGAGGCCATATATGGTCTCCATGAGAGAATAAGTCAGGGAGTATTAACTGCAGTTTGGAGAATGCATTTTTATTGTTTTTCACAACTACATACAGAATGCCAGTTAAACAATGTCCACCAGCCAGGATAACATCCCAGAGGTCCAAGAGTACAGCTGTACTATTTTCCGGACCACCAATCCCTCATTTACTGTTAACAATCTTGTCAACATTGCTAAAAAAATTAACATTTTCTTCTCATTTATCTTGCAGAATTGAGTACTGGCAGCTGTAGCCCTTAAATGTTAGGGTAATGCATAAGAACAGAGAGCAATTTTTTTTTTTTTTTTTATCATTTTCCCTAAGGTTTTTTCAAATTTCTGCTCTCACTTTTAGCTTGAGAATTTGAGTTATATTGTAATTATACCCTTCCTTCCTGACCTGTCCCCTTTTGCCTGTCGTAAATAGAAACAGTTATACTATAAGAAAGACATGAGGTGGGGGGAATAAAATAGGATAAAGCATCAGGATAAAAAGTAAAATGCTAATTTGGATTCTTTTGGCTAATCAGGCACAAAAGTTCAGTTAAACAATAAGGTTATACAGGGACTCTTTGACTGGAAATTCCATACTGAAGCCCTTTAACAATACGTAGAAAGCATAAAATTCAACCACATCAAGGCTTAAATCTAATTTGCAGAAAAGTCAGCCTCAGAGGTCTCAATTTTCTTGTTATTTGTGCAATAATGTTTATTACACAAACATTTGTCATTAATGGTAAGCATTAAAATCAGAAGAAAATCTCGCTGGGTTGATCCAAAGGTTAGGTAAGATGTTTACACAAAGAAGCAAAGACTATATTTCTTCTTGGCACTGCAGTGCCATTAACAAGGCCAAAATTTTGCAGAGAGCCCTCTCAGTGCTTCTACAGGACAGCTGTCAAGGAGGAACTTGTTGATCTGCACTTAGCATTTTCTGAAGTCAGGAACACTTTTATGCCACTGGAAGTCTTGTACTACTCACTTCCCAAAAAAATGATTTTTCTTATGCAGAGTGTGATTTCCTGCTTACAGGGATGGCAGATGCAAACGCACTGCAACAGCTTGCGGAGGCAGTTAGAGCTGAAACATGTACCAAATGGAGTCTTACGGAGACAGTATCATTCGCCGAAGACTGGGTGGGAAGATGGCACAGCAGCTGCAAGCCACATAAAAAGAAGGCCTATTATGAGCTGTAACCAAAACCTTTAGAAGAGAAATGGGGAAATTTTGCACTTAAAAATACCGTTTTGTTTGAGGTTTTTTTTGATTTTGATAAAATTTTCCAACAAGTGTTGAAATGAATGCTCTCTGTTCTTCAAACTGTGCAGTAGAGAAAACCTCATTTTACTATGATATGATTCTTTCACTTAATTTAGTTTTATTCTAGTTGCTACATCAGGAATGAAACTTATGTGGAGCTGTTTTCACGTTGTCAGACTGCATTGTTCATCTCTATTATAATTGATATTATTTAAATATTTTGTATTTTTTCAGTACTATTGAAATGCTTTTAGCTTTTTGAGACAACATATTTTGACATTAGCAAAGTGTGGCAATTTGACATTATCAAGACAAACAATTTGATATTTCTGGTTCTACATTTCTTGGAGATGCCATTCTGTGAAAATTGGCAACATTTTGATATTTCTGTCTGATTTAGAATGAAAATACATTTTTATTTGTAAGAATCTTTCATCGAAAGGAAACTCCATTTATGGATTGGACCCTGTTGTGACTCTGATACTATGGGGAGGCAGCTATCCATCATTTGGGAGAAGCAGGTGCCTCCAGAAGGTGATTCATCCAGTTCTAAAATAGGTGTTTCAGAGAGTTGGGATAAATCATCCCCTAGAGGTGCCCATTCCCCTGCACTGACTGGGAAATGTGCTTAGGCAACTAGTTTAGGCTCTGGCAAAAAATTTAGATTTCTGAAGTGGGAGAGGAGTCCCATCCCAAATGGACCCAAATTCAGAGATAATTTACCTATTACCACTGCAAGTAAGGGACTCTTAAGATGTTACAATTAATGCACCACCCATGAAGTAACTTTAGGTTTGAGTAAATGGTAGGAAGGGAGGTATATTTTAATTTCCACTATCTTACAGTTTCCCGGTAGAGTTTCTTTTGCTTGTTTCCTTGCTATATTCCTTCTATTGCATTCCTCTTGTAGGCTTGTAGGTTATAAAATCTAAAAACGCTGGCTCCCCTGAATCCATGTTTACATTGCTTCTGAATTTGGCCTGATGTCTTCAGCCACACAAGTAAACTAATTATTTAAATCCAATCAATTTCTTGACCTGCAGCAGAGAGTAAGAATCCACATTAGCTGTTGAGGATGTTTGCTTTCCTCCTCGCAGGACACTCTTTAAGTGTGGATTATGTTTTTAAAAGTAAACAAAGTTATGAGGAGACTAAGATTTAGAAAAACACCCTTTCTGATCAGTTACTCTCTTCCCAGGAGCCACATGTGATAGACGTCATTTTTCTTGAGCTGTAAAAACTATATACCTTGTTCTGTGGTTTCCTCTTGGACTCCATTCAGCAAACTGCGCTCTCAGAGTGTAATTGGGACCCCTGGTGCCACGTTATACTCCAAAGAATTACAGCAAGAAGCAAATTTGTGATTTGTACTGTTCTGCACACAGACTGCATTATGCAGTGCTATGGTCAGACTAAGACAGCAAAACTTGGGGTTTTTACCAATTATTTTCTTTCCAGATTAAGACTCGAGTGGTCTGAGCTCTGCTGAATTGAACAAAA
>NW_009258383.1:1450980-1456464 GCF_000687185.1 Egretta garzetta
CCTGCTGGTGCTGGTGACTCAGTCCCTCCCGCTTTTTTCACATGAGCCAAACTGCACAGCTCCATACCTCACAGAAGTTTGAACACTTACCTCAGGACACCACTCAGCTGTGCCATCAGCAGTCTATGCTTCCTAAGCAGAGCACATCCAAGATTTCATGTATTTTGCCTCAGAACACACAGAGAAAGCAGGAAACTTCTTTTACCTGTATTTTCACCAATATGAACTGCAATACAGAAAAGCTAAAGCTTCTCTATACAGTGAAAACAGACATAGAGCCACCTTGCTCCAAACCCAGCCCCGAGCCAGGCACGGTCCCAAAGCCACACTGCATTCAGGTGGCTGGGAGCCATCACCAGGGACCAGCTGGGAGGAGAACGTGTCTGGTAACTGGATGGTTTCCTGGCTTCCAGACTGCAGAGGTGTTGTGGCCCTCAAGGAAAAAATATGGACAGAGAAAGCCTTGACTACCTGTCCTTGGGTCGGCAGTCCATCTGGGATTTCCCAACCACCCAGGTAGTGTGTGGAGGACTCAAACCAAGAATTCAGGCAAGCCTTGTGCTTCAGAGGGTAACAGTATGCCTACACGAGTTCACTGAAAGTCTGGGAACTACTTTTTTTTTTTTTTAAATTATTTTTAAAAAGTGCTCAGCAACTGTACAAGTTCTGTGAATTGCTTCAGCATGCATTTCTGAAAGATGTCCTATAAAACTGATATTCTGTAAATTCATTATGTAAAGCTATAAGGAGCCAGTAATGTCAGACATGAGTCAAACCTTGCAGGTGTTATATAGTCCATTAAAGAAAGACTGAGGACACTGGGTCATCACAGTTATCACATGAACTATGCAGTATTTGAGAAGTTCTATGTGAATTAGTGGAACCAAATAGAATTATTACTTGTCATTAGTGGAATCATCTAGTATGAAAAAGGCAGTTGTGGGGTTTCGTCCTCAGTTTGCTTGCTTTTTTACCGTTCCTGTGATAGTTTACAGACTTTTTGCTTAAGCAACCAATTCACTCATTTTGTTTCTCAAGAAGTGTTTCTAAAAATTGAGGGTGCACCTGCAGAAAATTCAATCTCCTTCTGCAGAGACCGTAAGTTTCCAAGTGGCCTTGTTGATTGGAAGAGTTGCAGTGGTTTGCCTTTTCTTGTTTTTGCTTCAGAGACTTGCGTTACGTAGGGCTATAACTGAGCTTTTCATTGCAGTGGATTATAGGACCACTGTGTTGTGACGGTGTGTGTGTAACCATGGCTACTACCATTTTTCAATCCATTTTTCCTTGTACGTAGCTGCAGTCATACTTTTGGGGTTAAGTTATTTGTGTCTCATTTTTGAACGGGACCTTTTGAAATAGAAGTCTTCTCTCATACAGAGTTGTCCACTGTCTCCAGTCTTCCAGACTTTGTAGAAAGAGGTTAGAGAGAAATCATTCAACTTAGACTTTACAGTTTGACTGAACCTGTTAAAAGCAGATCATTTCTAGGCAAGTCTGCAAGCTCACGCTCACTATTGACAGTGAGAGCTGGTGTTCGTGACACCCTTCAGGGAAAGCATCTCTCCTTGAGATAAAGCCCAGCAAAGCAAACTGCACACCTTTCATCACAGTGTGCAGTGGGAGCAGGTCCTGAGCCAAAGTCTGCTGACATCAGTTGAATCTTTTCATTTACTTCAGTGTTATTTTTCGGGCCCTACAGTAAAGTGAGTCTTTTCCACTGCTAAGCAACAAGCAGGAGGATCTGAGCAGTGATAGTGCAGAAGTATGAGGATGGGGTACAGTGCTGTGAGGTCTATCGGTATATTCAGAGGGTATGTCACTTGGGAGACCCTATCTAGGAGGTAGAATTGGTCTCTTAAAAACTCTTTTTCTGCCTTAAATGTAAAAGACACTGTCACTTATCTTCACCAAAAAAATGAGGAATTTAAGCAAAACCAGTTTTTGCAACTCAGCCAAGCAGCAAATCTATCTAACCTCTGACAGAAAAATACTGGGAGCACTGAAGAAAACTCTGCTGGTATGACGACTGCCACCGTTCCTTCAGATCATTTAAGTCAGAATGAGACTGTGTGTAAACACCAGAGCAAAGCAGTATAAGCCTGCAAAAAATCAGTAGAGCGCTTCCGACTGCGAATCTGGCCCCAAAGGCACACTTTGAAACAAAGCAATAACTAATTTTTTTCAGGCTGGCTATTAAGAACAATCCATGGCAACAACGACTAATCAAACCAGCCAGCTCCAAAATGTAGAGCTAATGCATTGCCTTTGAAAGAAACGGAGTTAATCAGTTATTACTGCTAGCTGCCCTGCCTGGTCCCAGCTTCTGCTGGAATGTGCTGTCTGTTTGGATTCACAGAGCATATCCTGTAGACTGGAGTGCTAAGCAGATTTTAGCACTAGCTTTCATCCTACTTTTGGAGGGGATTACTTTTTAATTTATATATACGTATGTATATTTTATTGGCCCTTCCTTTTCACAAGAGACATGTCAGTCAGTAGCTGACTGTTAAAAAAACATTCAAATATTAGACAAGTATGTGAGGCGAGGTCATAATGTAGCTTATATTGCCTAGCTGTTATATCGGCTTCCTGGCCAGGGAGTTGCAAGGAGTTGCTGAAGAATAATAATTCTAAATTTTGCTGTACTCATGAGTGCAATTAACTGAGAACAGACTTCAGGGAATAAGGAGTCTGCTGCTGCTGGCTAAGAAGTGATTAGTAACTGGCGTAAAACTTCACTGTTTGGGTAAATACAAAAATGAGACATTAAATATGCTAGAACCATCTAAGCTCTCTTTATCGCTACTTATGACTACTGACAACAGGCGTGTTTGTGATATGACATGAAGCCAGAATTAACTTTACATATAGAATTTTCTATTCTGCTCACGCTCCGTGGAGACAGTATTGCTGTCTGAGTGATTGGTTACGAGTACAGCTTTTTGCTTTCATGCACTCTTCTCAAGTCACATTTGCTTTTCACACAGCTTGTTTTCTCACAGTTCATGCTACCCTCATTAGTATTTTAATCAATGCTCCAAAGAAGTGTGGAGGAAACTGCTGGTTAGCTAAAACTAACATTCAAGCCTCCAGACCTTGGAGCCATGGTGAATCTGCCTCTGCTGTCCCTTGAGACCCGCTCGCTCTGAGACCTGACTCCCCAGCTGTATGGACACCTCAGGCAGCAGCCCAGCTGCCTTGGCCCCACTGGGCCGGTACTCCGTGTGGACACGTATACTCGGTCTCCCTGTACCTCACCATGCCACGTCCCCCAGGAGCTGTTGCAGGCAGTCTGTGAAGCAGCTGTGGGGATGGAGGTGAAGGAGAGCACTGTGCCCTTCCCTCATCTCCAGACTGCTTTTCAGCAACGGTGTGGGATATAGCCAAGTAATCTTCTGACCTGTAGGTCTGTGCCTCTCAATTCACAGAATCACAGTATCACAGAATCACAGAATGGCAGGGGTTGGAAGGGACCTCCGGAGATCATCCAGTCCAACCCCCCTGCTAAAGCAGACTCACCCAGAGCAGGTTGCACAGGACACCACCCAGGCAGGTTTTGAATATCTCCAGAGAAGGAGACTCCACAGCTCCCCTTGGCAGCCTGTTCCAGTGCTCTATCACCCTCAATGTAAAGAAGTTCTTCCTCATACTCAACTGAAACCTCTTATGCTTCAGTTTGTGCCAATCCTTCAATTTATGGTTTTTTTTCAGTCCCAGAATGGTGGACCACCCAAGCTGCTATTTTACCTGATTTTCTTATGTGTGCTATCTGGGTATCTTGTTCTGGTCCCACCTTCTATATAAATTCATTCCTGATTTTGTGCCTTTCAACCATAACCCCCTTCCCTTTCTGTCTTTTTGAGTATCCTATCCTCGTATCTTCTTGTGTTCCACACATTTTTTTTTCCAAACATATTTCTCTCCCTTCCTCTAAGAATAGATTCTTGACTTTCCAGGTACTCAAGCCTTCCCCTTTCCCAGGGTATTTCTCAGTATTTTTACCACCATAAAAATTTCCTTTCAACTTTCTCTTTCACTACAGACAAAACATCTGATGTTTTTCTCCTAAAGCTTTCTCCCCATCTGAGGCTGGCTAGACTTTATGATCCAAGGAGAGAATATTAAATCTTATGATATCAGAGGGTGGATTGTAATATATGTTTTGAGAAAGCTGTGTCTTCTAAGCCCAGTCTGAGTGGACAAGAAAGTAAATGTATTTGTGAATAAGCACCGAACTGTTTAGTTCTCTTAAGTGCAAGTGCAAAATGTTTCTGCCCAAGAATATGTTGTTGAAAGAAACCATGTTTGAAGCTCTGACCACTAAAGTTCATGGCACAATAAATTACCCTTTATGATGATGCAGGGAGAGTAAGGTAGAAAAGTGGGGAGTTTAGGCAAGTGTAAGATGAGCCCAGCATTTCAAAGTACAACGAGCCTTTTGAATGTGACTTTGCTCTCTGATATGGTGTAGAAACAGTTTTAGATGGTCCTAGCTAACTAATGTAGCCCTGCTGATCTTGAACTTGTGCCAAGTGCTTCCTTGCCATGGACTTAATAACTCAGCTCCTGACACTCCCTCTGCTCCTGCTACCACACACGCATTTTCTAGCTAGAAAGTAGCCCAAGTAGAGCTTGTAGTGTTGAACAGGAGATTCATCTGGAGCATTACTATGGGCCTGTGCAAAGGCTTTGGTGCAAAGCATAACTCAGAGTCCTGGTGGTTTTAGATACTTGTCAGTTGCATAAATAAATCTGTGTCCATATGATTTAAGAGCATATCCCCTTCCCAGCCTCTTCCTCTTCCACCCTTCTTCCCAGGCACAGCAAATGAGTGATTTCCTAAGATGCCAGGCTAAGTACTCATTCTGTCCAGGTTACCAGCTGCTTCAAAGAGAAAGGATCAAGATTCAGGTCAAGCTGCCCCTCTACCTCAAAAAAGTTCCTGTTGATGTATAGAAAATTTTCAGGAGGTAGTCACTTTCTTTGATAAACCAAGATGAGGGGTCACGCCCCAAGCTTTAGTGACGGTGGCAGGTCACAAGTCTTAGTCTACTGTTCCCACCAGAGTGTGGCCAGGGTGAGGTTAGGACATCAAGGACAAGGTGAGCAGGCCAGGAATCGCAGAGATGGGGGAGTTGCAACAGGTCCTTCCTCCATGGCAGCTTGGAGGGGAAAGGGTTCTGCAGGAAACAGCCTTGTGAACATCAGGCTCATGGTGGGAGAGCTACCACAAACCACTGCAGGCACTCCTGAAAAGTCTGTTGGCAGTCTGCCTAGGCTTAAGATATTTCTTAATGGCAAGCATCTTTTTTTTCCTCCTAATTCATTAACTATTTAACTATTTCTTGGTGCTCTGCAGTTTGCTTAAAAAGGCGTCAGTTTCAGAACACTGCTAATATACACATCTTAAATATCAGCCGGTGTTATTTAATCCCACCTATTCGCTTAAGTTGGAGAACTAAAGAAAAGATTGAAATAGTACAG
>NW_009258383.1:1456668-1530739 GCF_000687185.1 Egretta garzetta
TGTTCAGTTCTACAGTATGTCATTAAACTTTAAACTTGTTGGCAATACCTGTAGGAAGACTGAACTTTTTTATATATAAAACCACAAAGTATGTACAAAGGTATTTTCACACATAAGTCCAACTTAAATCAGTGGGAGACAGGTGCCAAAGTCTTTTGTGGATCTGGGCTGTAGGCTTGGATCCTGAAATTGTTCCCAAGCTGTTTTTCTCCTTTCTTAAGGTGACTTATTTTCCCTGAGTAGATACTAAATAAGGAAAAAAAAGTGATAAATATTTGTACAAGGGGGGAATTGTCTTTATAACTCTTAAATTCAGTTTCATTCCTACTGACTTTATGGAAGATTTGATAGAAAAAGGTCTCTGTATTAAACCCTAACAAACATGTCTTCAGGCTTAAATACAAGTGGCAATTTATGCTGTTACACAGATAAAATTCTGTAGAATCTTCACTAAATCCTTCTGAATTTCAACTTTGTATAACAAGTTACAATTTGGCAAGTAAGTTTTAGTTATTTCTTCCCTTGAAGAAAAAACTAATTATGTGGGGAAAATCATATATAGAAATATACAATTTTTTCACGTGTTTTTGTAATTTAGTTTATTTATTAAGGGTTTTGATTAATAGTGGTTCAAAAAGGGACTAAAAACTTCTAAAGAAATTCAAGGTCAGACTCATATTGTTGGAACTGGGGGGGGTTGTGCCATTGCTGCTTTTCAACAACACAGAAATTACAGCAGAAAAAATCCCTTCTGTATCTGAAGGCTACTACTGGAGTATGTATGTACCCTTGACCACCCACTCCTCTCATGTGGCTGCAAATTATTTCCCAAGTGTTTATTCACTCAGCTGTTTTGGAATAGAGTGATTTACCTTTCTTAAGCCATAGTCACACACTCCTTAACAAACAGCTAGAGATTCTGAAGATGAAGTGGTTATCAGTATACTGGTTTTGGCTAGGATACAGTTAAATTTCTTCACAGTAGCTGGTATGGGGCTATGGTTTGGATTTGTGCTGAGAACAGCGTTGACAACACAGGGATGTTTTCGTTACTGCTGAGCAGGGCTCACACAGAGCCAAGGCCTTTTCTGTTCTCACCCCATCCCACCAGTGAGGAGCCTGGGGGGGCACAAGAAGTTGGGAGGGGACACAGCCAGGACAGCTGACCTCAGCTGACCAAAGGGGTATCCCACACCATTTGATATTGTGTTTAATAATAAAAATTGGGAGAAGAAGAAGGAAGGGGGAACATTCAGAGTGACAGCATTTGTCTTCCGAAGTAACCATTATGCGTGATGGAGCCCTGCTTTCCTGGAGGTGGCTGAGCACCTGCCTGCCCATGAGAAGCAGTGAATGAATTTTCCTTTGGTTGTGCATGCAGTTTTTGCTTTACCTATTAAACTGTCTTTAACTCAACCCATGAGTTTTCGCCCTTTTACCCTTCTGATTCTTTCCCTCATCCCATTGTGGGGGCAGTAAACAAGCAGCTGCATGCTTGAACTGCCACAATCAGTTTCAGCACAAAGTTCCAGGGCTTGATTTCATCTATGAAGGGAACATGTTTGCCCAAAGCTGTGAGACTTTGGAGCATTGTGGCTGGAGAGCAGTCAGATTCTGTTCTGCTTTGGCTGTGAATGCAGTAACCACTAGTGTTGGGTCAACTAGTGTGGAATACGTGGGGTCAGTAATGTTTTTACTCCCTGTAGCTGTTTGGTCAGTCAATGAACGTCTAATATAAATCATTACATTTGTATATACCCATAGAGTACATGTGTTTGTAAAGCAAGATGTTAATATTTCAGAATCTCTCACAACTTGACCCTTTAGATATATACCTCAGTAACTGGGAGCTTGTGTAACACTGAATATTGGAGATGAATCTGGGTATAGATGTTAAAGGACGAAATTCCAAGTCAGAAAATGCCTTTTACATGGATTTTCTTTCCCAGAGAATCCTGCTGCTGCAGTGCAAGATGTGGCAATGCACTCATTTGTGGCAGCTGCAGCAAAGATAGCAGCATGGTGGATCCGTGAACTGCACTGAAGCAGCCACACCGGTACTTTCTTTGTGCAAGGTTTTGTTACAACTGGTTTGTGTGAATTGCTGGGCTGAGGCATGTGACTTTGCCAGAGGTGAGGCCAAACACCATAACATGCTGTACAGCATACGGAACATTCCACTAGTAGTTGATATGTAGTAAAGACAACCTGAACCTTAACATTTTATTTTTCCACAAAATCCCCATTATGAAAGGCTCAGTAGACTCCTGTGGTTGGAATGACAAAGAAAATCAACTCTGCAGGGTTCTTTTTAAGAGCTTAGCAACATGAAGCAGACACAGGTGATGAGCTATGCTCATTTCCATAAACTCAGGGTTTTGGTTTTTTTTACTCTGAATTCCACAGCAGTGAGGTGAAGCCAGTATTTCAGTAAGGTGCAAAAGTACACAAGCTCACAACACTTTTAATCTTTTGACGCTTCATGTTCAACTGCTTAATAAACAATTGGGCTAAACCCTTGAATCCCTGGCTTGTCCCATTTTGCATGCTGTTCTGGACCCCAGTGCAGAGCGGGGTTGGTAGGACATCTGCACAACTGGTCTCTGCCATGCAGGGGCTCTCTGCCTGTTGTGAAAGAGTCAATCAAATCTTGGGGTATTACAACCAAATGCTGTGGTTTACTAGATTTGGAATAAACAAATGAGTAAATAAGTGCTATGAGTGCTGTCTCTGTACACAAAAAAAAAAATTATAACATCTTTGGTGTTCGTGGGAGTGATAAGGAAATTTTGTCCCTGGTAGTATCACACACCAGCATCTCTCCTTTCTGATAGGAACAGCTGTGGCATGTAGAAAAGCTGAGTATATATGGCATTTTTGTCCAAGCAATGCCCAGAGAGATGCCAGCCCTTTCACTCTGTCATCCCCACAGATCTGCCTGGAAAAAAATGCACAAGTTCTTCCCAGGCATTTTAACACATAAAACAACCTGCTGTTGGTCAAGAGCTCAGTCTTGCTTGTCCTGAGGAGCAGCATGGTTTTGCATGAAGATGAGTGCTCATACATTGCTGAAATATCAGAAACTGCTATAGAATAGGAATAAGCAAAGATTTTTAGAGCCACATAATGTCTAAGGTTTAAACCCACCTACTAATTTTTATACTCACCTATCAAGTAGAATTTCCTGTCTCCCATTAGAGCCTCCTCACAATACCTGGAAAGAGCTGGATGACTGGAGGGGAGATTCTTAGAAGTAAGTGAGTTTAGCTCATCAACAGAAAATGCTGTTGAGAGGGATATGACTTGTGTCCTGTCCTCTTTAGGGAGGCAGGGCTGTACCTGCGTGATATTATGGGAATGTAACGACACCTTCCTCCAACTGAGGTTCACTATTCTGGCCTCTTCCTTGAGTTGGGTGCCCCAAGTGTCTCATTTCCCATTGAGCACTCTCCCCTGCTGCTGACTTCTCCTCCATTATTTGAGGTCAGGTCTTCCCTGTTCTATGTTGTAAATGCAAAAGTAAAACACATTGGAATTATTTGCGCAGTGTCCGAGGCCTGAATTTCTACCATGTACCTCTTACTGCCTTGTGTAAATGTATCCCACATCCACGGATATCCTGCTTAGAGTGTAAAGTGGGAGCAGCGTGTTTAATTTAGGGCTGTGAATTTTTAAATTAAGTTCCCTTGTGAATCCCAGAGTCAGTCCTTGGCTCTAACAGGCTCAGGGTGCAAAGTCATTAAGTTCAGGCCTTGTATTAGTGAGAAACATACAATTAAACAACACTGAATTTGGTCTGATGATGCAGATGTCAAAAAAGAAGCCCTGCCTGTGACTAGATCTGGATCTTCTGTTTGTGCCTTCACAAAAATTGGGATTAAGTTCTCCTTGCTTTTTTCTGCCTTTCAGACAGACAATTCTGAAACTGCTCATTCTATGAGCAGATTTTGAAAAACGCTAAACTTAGCTCCTGCTAAATATCTGAAACCTGATTAAGAAATAAATAAATAAAATCTAACTTCCACTGCATGCAAATTTATTCAGCTTAGAAGGAGATAATAGCTATGGTGACAATAAGGATATTATGTCCTCCAATGTTTTTAAATAAGAAACTTTTGCTGTCTAGCACTTATGTTCATTTTGCATGTGAAAGCAAAGACAGCTTCTCCTTGCCATTTTTTTGACCACTAGCCGTTTTCTAAAGTATGGCACAGCATGCAAAGCAGCATCAGGTTATGACTTCGATATTGAATCCTAGTTTGGGCTACCAAAAATCAAAGACCAAACATGTACTGTAGTTTCCCAGTGAATCCTCTACCGTAAAAGGAATACATCATTTCCTTCTCGTTATCTGTATACTAATGTCAGATTATTCTGAAGCACTGCTTTTCAGCTTCTGACATGGAGACTACTAGGTCTAAGGACTATTTCTAAATATTCTATGGAGGACATAAAAAAGAAACAAACCTATCACTTAACAAACCTGTCACTTAATCTGTATTTACCATCAAATTTAAAAGACCTTACACGCATTTGCATAGAAGCCCTGAGAAACATAAACCAGACATTTTTGCTGTGTTTGTATCAGTACAGCAAATAGCGTCAGGAAACACGCACAGGCACTGGAGTGCAATCTTCTCTGCTATTAAATTTTGGAATGATTCCTGGCACACATTTAGGCCCAGGCCAGCTCACATTTCCCTGTACAGTTCCTGATCATGTTTGGAGAGTTATTGGGAGGAGGAGACTAGGTTGTCTCTGTCTTGGAGAATAAGGTAGTTATGGGCTGTTTCAAGCCAGTTGGTTTCAGTGCCAGAGAATGTTCCTACCACACTGAATGTATTATACATAGGTAAACCTCATGCAGATGTTCCACTTTACTCCAGTTTAAGGATCCAGTTCCCATCCTAATTTGTTTATGAGTGTTTGTATATATGGTTGAGCACCAGCCTTGTTTTTGCCCAGAGGTGGCTCTGTCCAAACGGCAGCAGAGATTACAGTTAGGAAAGAGATGTACATATCCTTGATGTTTTTCAATTTCTACCTACTTCAGCAAAAAGTTGTTGCTTACTTTAGTTTTCCTTATGTGTGGGTCAAATCTGATACTCATATTGTACATGCTACTTTGGTTCAGATTTTTGTTCAGAGGACACTTTTATTCCCCCCAATTCTTTCAGGAGTAAGTAATAAGCAAATCTCAGTTGATAAGCAGACATTTTAACAGTGCTTATATGTTTATGTATCTTCAGTATTCATTCCATTTGTGCTCTGGTATTATGGCCACCCGCATATTACCTCTCACTTCTGAACTGAGTTTCCTTTGTGAAATATCAATAAAACATCAGCTTGTGCCCCCAGTACATAATACAATCCCTATTTGAAAGATGCCACAAGTTGCTACATTTAATAAGATGAAAGCATTTTTTTAAAACACTTTTAATAAAGATTCCAATTTGAAAATAGCGTATAAAATTGTGACAATCAGGACTGTAAAGCATGGAAATGTCAGACTTGGGCGCTTAGAAAAATGTAAATTTGAAAGATTCCTGCAATACAAGGAATTGTGGCTCCTGAAAGGTCACACAGATAGAGGAGACAGAGTGGGAGCGGGATCGTGAGCAGAGGGGAACAGAGAGGAGAAGGAAAGGGAGGTGGGGGAAGGGAGCTATTTGCTCTGTGTAACAGGATAACTGTTTCTCCCAAGGTTCTTGAAGATTGCAACTTGCACAGAGGTCTCTTGCTGTTTCTTTTCCACACTTCAAGCTAGGGACATGTATGGTGATCAGCTTGACAAGAAAAAAATGACGTAACAGACGTTGCACAAAAAAAGTAAAAATGTGATGGTGAAATGAGACTCTTTAATTTCAGCTTTTGATAAGTTTTTTCTCAATCAAAGATCAAACATGCAATATATTGCGTATGTTGTTTAGGTGTGTGCAAGCAGTTGCTGGGTAGTTGAAATGCAAATGTGTTCATGCCCAAACCAAAACACAGTAGAGTACAGCTTGTGTGACTAAAGTTGTTACAGTCTATGCCACAGAACGGAGAGACATTAAATTTCATTTGAACAAGAAATAAAATTAATGTTACGAGTTAATAAAATTAATTTGGTGTGAAATTCAGCCCATGTGAAGGAACTAAAATAAATCTCCCTTTAGTGGTTTACAAGCAGTACATGGGACTCCTGTAGAGAGTAATCTTCATGCCTTTGCAGAAGTCAAAGTACTTCATAAAGGTCAATATTATTCATTTTTATTGGTGTTTCAAAGAGGTTACAAAGACCGTTGAAATATGTGAAGGCATTGTTGTGCCAGATCTAAGAGACCCAACCAAGGAAGCACCACCATGTGCCATCAGTAGCAAACTGTGTTGGTAAAAAGTGAACCTGCAGCTCAGAATATGTTTGTACAAACTGAACTGTAGAATTTCACATAATGAAAGCATTTATAAAAGCAAACCTGTTGACTGTTCACAAATAATGCAAGAAAAAAGAATTTTCTAAAAATGCTTAAAATTGATACTTTGCCTGGATTTATTAGAGACTTTCCTCTGCAATGTTATTAATGTGTCAGTGATCCATTCTTATATTTTTAACTCTTCAGGGATGCACAATAGCTGTAACATAGGAACATGATTTCATGTAACAAAGCTTTGTGTAGTGATTCTGAAAACACCTTTTTTTAATCTGAAAGCACAAGAAATATGTAGGTCCACAGAAAAGAAACTCCAGATGTACTTGGAGGCCATTCTTTGTATTTTGAATTTTTGATCAGGTTCTCTGGGAAAATGTAGTCTCCATTCAGACAGCTTATTGCACACCTAGAAAATTTTGGAGCTCTTTCAGTTTCAAGGTCTTCCTGCTTATATATCTGCACGGTGTTTCTGAAAGGAAGGTTTTGTCACGTCTCAGCTTTTGTTGTGCTGGGGGAATCTCCATTCTGCAAACCCCTCCCTAAGAAGTGGCAAACCATGTCCTCTTTGGCCTAGAAAATTCTTTAGTGTATTTGTATTTATTCAAAGTGAAATTTGTGTTCATTTTTCTAGACTAGTGGGTAAATGTAATTATTGACTGCAAAATGAGATGCAGAGAGGCATTTCATGATACCATCATTTTCACAGTAGTGACTTCAGATTCCCCAAAATTTTAAAGCGTAGATGTAAAAGCTTCCTAGCTACAAGAACAACTCAGTAGCTTCTATTTATATAGAAAAAAGAAGGTAACTTCTTCAGACTCTTCAGAGGATAAGGTGACTTTGTTCTTCTGCTGAAGTACATGAAAAACTTTGTTAATTTTTGTGGGGAATTAATTTAATCTACAGCAGAACTTAGGACTCCTGGTTTTTGGTTCCCATATGCATACATCAAATGATTACTGCATTCCTCCTCTCCTGTTATGTGAAGAGTTTTGTATGGAAAATCCATGTTACATGCCATGCCGGTAACAGTCGTATCTTTGTATTGGCAGAACTGGTTTAGCTGTGATAGCTTCAGGACATAAAGAAAAAGGCAAGTTTTGCAGGAAAAATTAATCTTTTTAAAATATAAACTTGGAAAAAACAGATAAGCTTTCTTCCAGTATCCTTTATGTTCATAGAGAGAATATATTAAGAAGTCAGCTTTCAAGAAACAGGGCATGTTATTCCACAAGCTTTTCTTGTCTTACACAAGTTCACACAATATGTGATGATTGGTAACAATGTAGTCTGTCACAAATTGTTAATATTAATTATTTCTATAGTGCTACAGGTATGTATGGCATTGTACAGACAAATAAAAACTGACAGCTCCTTACCTCAAGGAGCATGCGATCCAAATTGCACATAACACAGCAATAAACAAAGACAGCAGGTGAGGGAATGCAGAAGGCAAAACTTCCATGATTATGAAAGATGCATTTCATTACATACGTATCCTGTCTGTTCCTTTTTTTCTTGACTGTCATTTAAAATGAGTGTATGAGACACAGAAAAACTCATGAGCAGTGTCTGGAATGGCAGCACATTGAAACCATTTTTGTTGGAGTTGGAGGATTTGGAGCAAGATATATGAGATGGTCTTCCCAGTAAAAAAGGGCAGATAACTTCTGTCCTGGATGTTCTGAGCTGCTCAGTGGAGAATTGTGTTCTGCATGAGATCGTGCGCTTGCAACACCATCTACACGAGGCTTCTTACCATATGCTTAAGAGCCGAGTTGCTCTGGTGCTGAGGGATAGGGATAGACCATCCAAACTTAAGAACAATCAAGCAGGAAGTCCAGCAAAGTTGCAGGGAGCCTGCAGGTTTGAATAAAGAGCTCCTGAATAAACTGAAACATAAGAAGGAATCATACAAAGATGGCAGTAGGATCAGATCAGCCAGAAGGAATGTCCAAGAATGCAGGTATTGAGTTAGGAAAGACAAAGCCCACCTGGAGCTCAAATTTTGGCAAGAGATGTCACAGGTAACAAGAGGAAGGCTAGGGAAAATATGGGCCTTCTGCTGAATAGGAATGGGATCCTAGTGACAAGCGACATGGAAAAGGCTGAGGATCTCAAGGATTCCTTCACCTCAGTCTTTACTGGTAACACCAGCCTTAAGGAATCCCAGGCCCCTGGGAGCCTGGAGGAGGGGAAGGACCAGATTAGGAAACGCTAAATCAAACTGGACATGCACAAGTCATCAACCTCACAAAGTTCAACAAAAGAAAGTGTAAAGTCCTGCTCCCCAAGACAAGCAGTCCCAGGCACCAATATACGCCGGGGGCCACCCAGCTGGAAAACAGCTTTGCAGAAAAGGAGCTGGGGGTCCTGGTGAGCCAGCAATGTGCTCTTGCAGCAAAGGCAGCTAATGGTATCCTGGGCTACGTCAGGCAAAGTATGCCAGCAGGTCAAGGGAGGTGATCCTTCCCCTTTATTCAGCACTGGTGAAACCACACTTGGAGTACTGTGTCCAGTTCTGGGTTGCCCACTACAAAAGAGACACAGACATACTGGAGAGAGTCCACCAAAGGGACACAAAGATGATTAAAGGACTGTCCACGAAGAAAGGCTGAGAGAGCTGGGACTGTTCAGACTGGAGAAGAGAAGGCTCAAGGGGGATCTTAGCAATGTGTACAAATACCTGAAGGCAGAGTGCAAAGAAGACAGAGCCAGGCTCTTTTCGGTGGTGCCCAGTGCCAGGGCAAGAGGCAATGGGCACAAACTGAAACAACAGAGGTTCTGTCTGAATATTAAGAAACACTATTTTTACTGTGAGGGTGACCAATACTGGCACAGGTTGCTCAGAAATGTTGTGGACTCTCCATCCCTGGACATATTAACTATCTGTCTGAACACAGCCCTGAGTGTCTTGCTCCAGCTGACCCTGCCCAGAGCAGAGCATTAAACTGGATGGTCTCCAGCAGAGCCTCCTGGCATCAGCCATTCAAAAAAGATGTGGACAGGCTGGAGGGGGTCCAGACAAGGACCACCAAGACGATCAAAGGCCTGGGAAGCCTGCCATATGAGGACAGGCTGAAAGAACTGGGTTTGTTCAGCCTAGAGAAAACAAGGCTTAGAGGGGATCTCATCACCATGTACCTTCCTAAATGATAAGGAAGGTGGAGACTCCCTTTTTACAAGGAGTCACATGGAGAAGACAAGGGGGAATGGACACAAGTTGCTTTTGGGGATATTCCAACTGGACATGAAAGGGAAATTTTTCACAATGAGAACAGTCAACCATCGGAATAATCTCCGCAAGGGAGTGGTTGACTCCACCACACTCGACACTTTTAAGATGCAGCTGGACAGGATGCTGAGCCATCTTGTCTAGACTGTGCTCTTGCCTAGAAAGGTTGGACCAGATGATCCTTGAGGTCCCTTCCAACCTAGGATTCTATGATTCTGTGATTCTAGGAATCATTCTGTGGTAGACCAGGCCACCACAAGGAGAAGTCAGGCAGCTGCTCTGGGTTCCTCTTTGCATCAAGAAGTCAAATCCTGGATTTCAGTAGCTTTTTCATTTTCATGTAGGTAAAGTCACAGAGGTTTTTTTGACACCACTTTTAGAAAATACTCACCTGTGTGAAGAAAAAAGCCCCAGCATAAGTATGATTACTGTTGTAATTATCCATAGAGATAAGATATTATATTATTTGCATAATTAATTTTATGTACAGATGTATCAAAGGCAATTTAGTATGAAACATTTTATTAGGTTCTGTCAATAATGATGAAGAGAGTTTTATTTCATTTCACAGTTCAAAAATACTCCTAAGGGTGCTGTTTCTAATTTCCTGTTTGGGGAATCAATTGTGCTATTAGCAAAACAAAATCCTCTATTGTTTTTAGCAGCAATATCCAGTTTTTATAATGATGATTTCCTAGGGGATTTTTGCAGACGTTGAAATGAAATAAATAAGTCAAGTGACATATAAATCTTTAGAATTAAATCCTGAAAGCATGTTCAGTGTGATGTTTGTGTGACACATAGTTTATTGGTGTTCCTAACCTTGTGACACCCCTTTAGTTACATTTATAATTAACTATGATTTCAGCCATATTTCTAGCAGCATTTTATTTAGAAAGTATCCAATGAAAATAGTACTTTCTTGGAGAATATAACAGCTCTTCTATCAATGTAAAGTAATATTGATACAATATAAATGAAATTATTTTTGTTAATTAAATGCTAAAGCTGAGAGACAGAATGACCAAGACATTTTCAAGACTGGTGTAATTGCCTGGACCACAAAAGAATGAATTGAACCCAACATTTCATCAAAGTGGAAAATTGTTTCTTTTGTATATTTTCTAATGTGTAGATTAAATGAGTGTGCTAAACCAACACATTAACATTGGCATGCAAGGCAAACAGGACATATATTATATGTCTGATGTAGTCAATTTTACAGTGCAGTACACGTATACTAGATATCTATCTGATTAGATATTTAAATAATGTTTGTTTTTTATTTCTACTACAGTTCTTCCTGAGAGCTAAGTGCACTCAACTGAAGTTTATTTGCTGCTTGAGTTTCTCTAAACAGAATAATTTCTTAGAGAGAGCCTATGAGCTACCCGTGCAGAAAGAAAACATTAGTCAGCATCAGAAGATATTACACAGTAGAGTGTTATTTGTCTAACGACTATGCTGGTGTTTATTCTGGGTATGTTGTTTGTATTTAGCTTATATTTTGTGTTTATTATGATTTTTGTCCTCATGACTGTTCTGCTTTATAATCTGTTTAGAATCTTTCAAAGACCATTATGAAAGCTACCAGTTTAGTTCAATACCATTTCATTCATAAACTTTTTTTATTCTACAATGTCACCTGAAGGCTTGTAAAAGCTGCTGAATTTTTTATTGACCTCATGATTATTCAAGTTGTGTATACCTTTGATTTTGTCACAGAGGCTTTAGAAAATGCCCTTTTAAGTGGAGGGGAGAGGAAATGAACAGTAAATTGCCTCACTCTGCCTCTTGCCTCCTTTTTTTGTTCTTCTACTCTGGCCCTTCGGGACAGCAAAGAAGCACATATTTAAGCATGAATATATGCCAGGGTCTTGTGGAATCCATGAGTTGTGTATGTGTCTGAGTGCTCATCTAAAGCACAGTTAATGTAAGCCAGGCTAAAAAAAAAGACACCCAAATCTGATCTTACAAAAAAATGCCCCTAAAAATGATTGACAAATGGTCAAAATTTGCAGCCTTTCAAATACACTTCGTACCAAAAGGATGATGGGCATGATGCTCATAGCTGGCTAGCAGATCTGAACTTGTGGCACTGAGTCATCTCAGAAACACATCTCACATCTGGAGGCTTTGTTTTGCCCGAGTGTTAATAAAACTACATAAAATTACATAATACTTTGGACAAAAATGTTGGCAATATTTTTCTTCTTCTTGCATTACTAATGGTTCTAATTTGGGGATAGTTTTTCCAAAGGAAAAGTTGCTTGAGAAAATTATTCTGCTTTGTGTTTCTGAAGGCTGATGGGATTTAGTCACGAAAGACATGATTGGGACAAGTGGAAGTGTTTCAAACTTATTTTGGTTTTATTATGAGTATGTTACATGTCTTGATAATTTTTTTTTTTGTGTCTGTGTTCATATCAAATTGATTAAGAATTTCACAGGAATCATCTGTTTTAGCACAATCCTCAGCTTCCAATAATTAAAAAATAGAGACTAAAGAAATGAAATAAGATGTTAGGAATATTCCCTGCCTCTGCTAAACAGAGTAAGGAATACTCTCTCACAAGGCTTGCAGTGTTCAAAGCTCTAGTTTGACAGACATGGAAGATTCCTAATGACAGCAGATAAAAACATTTTCAAGGGGGTGATGACAAGCCTAAAGACCAAAGGAAAAAGACAGGGCAAGAACTGGGGTAAGTATCTTATGGCAGGACCCTGAGGATGCTTTGTAATAGAGAAAGTCTAGACAGATGTTCAGCTGATGGATGCTGAAGGGGTTTGCCTGTTGGGAAAACTCAGAAAAACAACCCAAATGACCTTTTCTGTTTCATATGCCAAAGTTGAAGCTCACAGATCCTAACACCCAAAGTCTCACATTACTTTTTGCTCCAAAGTCACATGGGCACAAGAACATAGGAGAAAAAGTAGTAGAAATGGGAGTAATTGAGCAAAAGAGATGTGATCTCTCTCGGCTCATTTAGAAAAACGAATTATTTTAATTGCGAGTCTGACACATCTTTATAGAGTGCATGGAAATATAGGCCTGGAATTTTTTTTTTTTAAGGTTGGCCTACAGGGGTTCATTCAAATCTTTGCTGAACAGCTCACTGAAGCTCTAATTGAAACATTTAATTTGATACTCCATAAAAATACCTTGAAATACATTTTATCACAGTACCAGCAAATACTAAATGTTACTTATTACAAGGAGGGAAAAATGATCCTGTGAAAAATTGATTTGTGCTTCAGAGGTGCCAGAAGGAAGCTAATTAACAAAATGCACACTGCATACATGAAGTAAGTCAGTTTTGATAATACAGTGAGATTTTCAGTGTGAAAGGACAGTGTATTTTTTCATTGTCTTTTAATTCTCTATTAAGTAGCACATGGGAGGATCTGTTCGTATCTACATGTAAAGAATATTGCACACTCTTTACATAGCAGGTACTCATTTAAAACATAAACAAAGGAATCAAGGACAACTGTACCATAAATCAAGGACAGGTTGAAGAAAACTGAAGCCGTATAAAACATATCTTTCTGTCTCTTTTTTTTTTTTTTTCTTTTTGTGTGTATGTAATAAAGTGGCTTTTGAAGAAATTCTTGGTTATGTCTGACATTTCTACTGATGAATGCTGGTGTTCACTGGGGCATACTAATAGGGAAAACAAGGAACAATTGAATGTCTTGAAGTAAAATGAGGGTCATTTTAAAGATATGCATAGAGAAGCCTTAGCCACTAATAAATGCAGCCTGTGTAACCCAAGGTTGATAAGAAGATGAAGCACCATATGTCTGTGAAAGAATCTACACAAGTTAAATCCATCTCCTGCATGAAAATCTCTGGCTACTTTTCCTCTCTCCTAAAATTGCCACAAAAAGTCAGGTACTGTTCTTCTTTCTCAGAATGCTCTGCAGTTTGCTATGAGCCCAAGAGGGAAATTTAAACAAGGCATAAGTCCTGCAAGGCAGTGGGAGCATGGGGCAATGTAAGCACTAGGGTCACCACTTGAAGGTGGTACATGGGAAAGCCACCATCAAAGCTGTCTAGAAGATATCCTGGAAATTGGTCAGGAGGAATGAATGCTGCTCACTCAGCAGCTTACTCCATCAAACCACTTCATTGGCAGTGTTGTCCTGTGAAGTGGTGGTGGCTCAGTTATTCTTGGGGAAAATATATTTTCATTCTTTTTTCATTATAGCAAATTATTAGTATTCCTTTTTTAGAATTAACAGGTAATGACATAGAGGTATTTCCACTGTGTTGTTGCATTTACAAAGATTTACTTAATCAAGTGTGAATTTCCTGTGGGTTTTAACCAATTAAAAGAATAAATAATGTTTAACCAGTTGATGAGCCATTATTCAAGAAAAACAAGAAAGGAACCTCATCCTCAATTGTTTGTTAAAACTCATCAACTTTAGCAGAAGGAAGCTGCAATAGTATATTTTATCAGTATTACAAAACTGCTTGGCTTAAAATAAACCTAGTGTATCTGTTTAAAAGGTGAATGCAAAAAAACCCCAACTTATTTCCGTTTTAAATTGACAATAACAAGCAAAATGTCAAATTTCCAGAAAATATTGACTTGGGATTATAGAAATGGTTTTGTATAAATTGTTACATAACTCTGCTATGGTCAGGAATACTCCTGAGTCTTCAAAACTCATAATCTTGCTTTTCTGGTGAGAGCAATGTTTATTCTCTGCTTTAATATAAGAAATATGATAAAGCAAAAGAGGTGATTGTGGTCAAAAGACATATAATTAATTCATGCATTAAAACTTAAACATTAAGAATGACAGAATTTTATGTTATTTTTCAACAGTTTCTTTTAATCAGTGCTGAAGAAGTGAGCCTTATAGGGCAAATTACCAGGGAATTTATAGAAAGTAGGGCATTAGTTAAATGAAGCTGTTTTGTGGGCAGGGGAATAATGGAAGAATAGATAGATAGACAGACAGACAGATAGACAGATAAGAGGATAAAGAGGGCTGAGACAAATAAAAATCTGTGGGTTACAGTCTTTGTTAAATGCGAAACTGAAATATGTGTTACACTGTTGTAAGCAATCCAGTCCTGAAAAAGTTGAATGTAGTGAAATAGTTCCTAAAATTCAAACAGTAAAAGGAAACAGTAATGCCACAATAGCATGAGGCAGGAGGTGTAGAAATTGTCAGACATCTAAAATCCGAAGGATGGGGCTATTTTTAACAAAGTAAAAGATCATTTAGTCTTGGAGAAGTTGCAGAGAGAAAGAAAAGTACAACTGCCTGATCCTGGTCAGATCAAACCCTGACCCTGGTCAGATCACACCATACATTCTTTTGTGTCCAGCTCACGTCAAGATAATAGATCAAGATAAAGGCACTTGAGTTTTTAAGACTGCCTTTTCAGAAGTACTTTCACCTTTGAAGGTCTCCAGTATTAAAAGCCATTTCTTTTTATACTGATGAAAATATTTTACTGTAAAGTTCCTAAGATGAGTGTAAATCAAAATGATGGGAACAAATATCTACTGTAAATGGAAATATTAATAATTATTTTTCCAGTTGATCTCAAGATACTAAAATGAGTCTATTTTTATTGGGAAACATTAACTTCCAAAAAAATCCATTATCATTTACATTTCTTAGTACAATAAATGACCAACTTTTAAATGACCTCAGCTTTTCATTTTAAATTTAGTAATAAAATGATGTGCAGAAGACAATTCACAGAACCAGACACCACACAAGGTAAAAATGTGTGCCTCAATAAGTCAATATAGCAATTCTGAAACAAATAAGTCAAGATAGCTTATAGGTTTCCTGAAAGAGGAAAATGTTGGTAATGTTCAAATACAGAATCATAAAAACATAGAATCACAGAATCATTTAGGTTTGAAAAGACCTTTAAGATCATCGAGTCCAACCGTTAACCTAACACTGCCACATCCACCAAAAAGCCCTGTCCCTAAGCACGATGTCTACCTGTCTTTTACATACCTCCAGGGATGGGGACTCAACCACTTCCCTGGTCAGCCTGTTCCAATGTTTGATACCCCTTTCGGTGGAGAAATTTTTCCTAATATCCAATCTAAATGTCCCCTGGCACAACTTGAGGCCTTTTCTTCTTGTCCTGCCTCTTGTTATTTGAGAGAAGAGACCAATACCCACCTTGCTACAAGTTGTAGAGAGCAATAAGGCCTGACCCTGCTTTTCTCCAAGCTAAACAATCCCAGTTCCCTCAGCCACTCCTCATCAGACTTGTGCTCCAGACCCTTCACCAGCTTTGTTGCCCTTCTTTGGAGATGGTCCAGCACCTCAATGTCGTTCTTGTAGTGAGGGCTCAAAAACTCAACACACTATCTAAGGTGCAGCCTCACCAGTGTCAAGTACAAAGGGATGATCACTTCTCTAGTCCTGCTGGCCACACTATTTCTGATGATATGATAGACTTCAGTAACGTGGAGATTTGTACTGTCAAAATGATACTGAATCCCATTAGGCAAGGAAATATTTTTCCAGGTTATTCTGATCAATGCTATTAATTGAGCTCAAAATTTTTATGATCTTTAAATTAATACCAAGCAAGTCACTTTAAGTCTGCAGTACATTGATGGACCTTTTGGAACAAAATGGTAGCAAACACATAAGAGTTGTGGGAGGTCTACATGGGGGAAAATTTGAAATATTTTATTTGTTTCTTTTTTCTGTAGAAGAGAAGACAGATATCATTATTTAAATATTTTAAATACATTGAAAACCTTTAAAATGTGCTCTAGAGAGGAAAATAACAGTGTTGTCTGTTCATGTTTGTATATAAGAAAAATGATGAGCTGAAATTGTCACAAATGAAATATGATGGAAAAGCACTCTAAAATGAATAAGCATTGGAATAAGCTTGTTGAAAGAGGTACAATCAGCAATATTGACATTTTTTTAAATTGCATTAAAATAAAACATTTCAGGCATAGCTAGTCTTGTCTTTGAAAACCAGAGGTGGACAAGATAAATTTTTTATTCTGTTCTGGTCCATGTCCTATGACATCCTGAGGAGACATCAAATGTATGACAAAATTCTAGTGTAATTTAAGTCTACTAATGACCCCTTTCAAGAAAAGCATCTTTTCTTCAACAACGTTACTCAATTTTTATTTTTCAAGTCATGTCCAAAAGTGTATTTCTGCTAACACTGATGTCAAAGCAATTTGAGATTTGAGAATGCCTAAAACTTCTAAGGTGGCCAGCATATAAAAAGATTGTGTTCTGGTATTTCTTTTGACCATGTCAATTTTTAATTTAGACCAATTAAAATCTGTGGACCAGCAGTAGGACATTTATAAGATTCCAAAGAGCTACTAATGTTTGTTTTAAAAATATAGACAAAAACTTCAAGATATGAAAATGCTATTGTTCTGGCATTCAGTTGCATAGATACCATATATCATCTTATTACTTACAGATTAAAAGATACAAGACCTGAATCAACAATCTACCAGTCTATTAATTTTTTTTAAAGGCAATGTATTTCTTCCTGGAAAATGCACTAGGTGTTTCCTCACATCTGAAAATCGGTAAGTGAATGTACTGCTGCCCAATTTAACTGTTCCAACTTAATACTTATAAGTGTTCCTTGCAGAAACATGCAATTTGAATTTCCTCACTTCAGATTCCAGTTGTTGGACCTCATTGTGTTTGGGGTGGGGTTAACCTCTCCTAACTTCAGCCCCCCTAAAAGATATGTTTGGTGTTTATGGTTTGTCTAGTTTCCCTCTACAATGGTAGGGACCAATTCATCAGAGTTGAGTTTTGTTCTCCCACTGCTGTTAGTTGATTGCTACATCATTTTTCTATTCTAAAATAAGATTTCTTAGTGTAAATATCTAATTTTTGTTGCCCCCACAACCAGTTTGTACCCATTTAGTAGTCTTCTAGCATTGTCCTTTAGTTCAAATAGTTCTTGCCTTCCCTGGCGATATAAAATAGAGAAAAGTCATAATGACTCTCAGCTGTCACTTTGCAATGCAATGCTACCTACCTCATTTTCTTCCTTGTGGCAACTGAAATAGCAAATTTTATTCTGCCATTCCAGTGAGAGCCTGGCTTCAGGTCCATGTGGGCACACTAATGTACAGTGATATAATACTTGACTAGGACAGCTGAAAATTTTTGCCTGTTCCATTTTTTTTTATGTTATTGTACCCAAACTGGTGACTCAAACATAATTTCTGACTATTATTAAACTCAGGCCTTTGTCTTTCTGCATTGATCCCAAGATGCTTCCTAGTACAGCAGCTTTTGTTTTCACCCCATTTCCAGTCCTCCCATCCTCAGGATGGTCCAACTGTACCATTTGGATATATATTGTGTACGATATGCATATATGTACCTGTCACAGATGAATGATAAGCTTCCAAATTTCGTTAGCACACTGTTATATTTGCACCAAAGTCTTTATGAAAATGTCTGGAAACATCAGGTATTCAAGTGGTCCTTCCTGTCTAGGCCCTGAGGGCACCAACAGGCCTGATGTCCCTGCCCGGCCTCCCCCAGGATCTCCCCACACCTGCCCACAGCCCCAGACCCCATGTCAGCCCCCCAGGGCTGAGGCCCTGCCCCAGCAACACTGCAGCAGTGCCACTCTCCAGCTCCCCACAGCCCTGCCCTGCCCAGCCCTGGGCCTCCAAGCTGGGCCTACCTGTGGGTCCACACCCTGGCCTAGCCCCAGCTTGGGCCCAGCTCCAGCTGCCCCCAGCTGCCCTGCTCCTGTCTGGGGCAGTGGGGCAAGCCCAGGCTGTGAGGCCCTGCTCTGCCCCCTCAGGGGAGCCCCCATGGCCCCCAGCCCCTGGGAGTCCCCAGCCCGTGTGGCACTCCATAAGAGAAGCCTTATGCCCTCTCCCTAGCCACGTAACTGCTTTTGGTACAACCATAATGGCCAGTCTCCTACCTGCTCATCTCTGGTTTAGCTAGTAATTTCTATCAGCAGCTGCAAAAGAATGAGTTTTATTATGCAGTTTGCTTTGAAGTTTACTTTGGTATCAGCCCCTGGGAGTCCCCAGCCCGTGTGGCACTCCATAAGAGAAGCCTTATGCCCTCTCCCTAGCCACGTAACTGCTTTTGGTACAACCATAATGGCCAGTCTCCTACCTGCTCATCTCTGGTTTAGCTAGTAATTTCTATCAGCAGCTGCAAAAGAATGAGTTTTATTATGCAGTTTGCTTTGAAGTTTACTTTGGTATAAAATAGTATCCCACTTTTCTCTCCTCAGAGAATAAACCCTAGCCACCAGTTTTACCCCGGCTAGCTATTAACCACAGAGAAGGAGCTGTTGCAAATGAACTTTCAGGAAGACATCACGACTAAAGCTTTTTATGCCAAAGAGCCACCAGAATCTTTTCCTGTCAACAAAGGAATAAGACAACATTATGTTAGTCAAAAATATGCTCTTGATGCATTTAACTCCTGAGTCTCTTTGAAAGTGCGGTTCAAAATTGCTGATGTGATTGGCATTTGACAGGTCATTGCTGAACCTTCTTATTTCTTGTCATCCTTCTCTTTTGGATTGTACTACTGAGCCTGCTGGGATCTGAGAGAACTGAGCTCCTTACTATGAAATAACATTCAATATCAGATATCCAGCAAGAAAATTCAGGGTTTGTGAATTGCAGGGAATTGACACCAATTTTATGTACACAACTGAAAAAATGCAAGAGACATAAAAGTCAGTGTTGGAGTATTTGTATGTAATAGTGGCTATTCCAGCCAGAAAAAATTCACTGTTTTAAAAGTTGATAAAATCATTATCAGAAAGTTCAGAGACACACAGTTCAATAAGCACTGTCAAGCTAAGTAGAAAAATGACCTGTAAAAGGCCAGCAAATTGGAGTTGGAATAGTATGAACATGCTTTCTGGCAGCTTAAAAATTACTTACTCTTTCCAATATGTTCTCTTATCAGTATACCTAAAGTAATTTATGGGCCATCAGAAAGTGTTAGGCAGCATAATTTTATTGATAACATTCAAATGGGAGGTGAAAGGGCTTCCAATGCAAGGTCCACATCTTGAGATGTTCATACACTCATTTATCGGAGGATTTATTTAATCTGGCTTTAGCCATCTAAAAGTTTTCTTTAAGCATCTCATCTACCGTAACTACATTTAATGGTGAGAGAGCACTCAAGGGAGTCTTCTTCCCAATCATATTAAAAATCAGTCCTAGCACTCAAGTGAATGTTTTCTGATAACTGTAAAGGGAGCCCAAATAAATAATAGCCTAGGTATCTACACCTTTGTGGGGTAATTTTAGGTCAGAAAAATCACGCATCTTGCCACATATGAAGATGTTCCTTGTTGCCTGTCCTGTGATGACCCTTTTATCACTATCACAGTTTATGTAAGACTATGATGATGACAGCAGCATAAATGTGTTTTATGGAAAGGAACATAAAGAATGGCTGAATTACACAAAATGTATAAATGAAGATATGCAGACCTTTAACAATGCATGACAGAACTGAAATGGTGTGCAAAGCGTTTCATTTTCTTGAGAACGACTCATCTTTCCAAAAAATTGCATTGTAAGAGAGAAAAATCACAATCCCAAATGATACATTGCAAAGCTTTAGCTATCACAGAATGTTATGGACCATACATATGATGAACACGTTACTGTGTTTGGGCCTCAGTCACCTCAGCCTCAACAGGCTGTTGCAGTACTAGGGTTACGGTTTAGCAAGGAATTTGAATGAACCGAAGCATTTTTCTCTGTGCAGTTGTGTGATAAAATTAAATATATGTTTTAATATTTTTCATTGAGGCTTTTAGGCAGACAATATTTCTGACTCCCAGGACAAACTAAAATAGCTCTTTTTATCTGTGCCTGTGTGTTAGTTCCTGACTTGTGCTTGCGATATGGGGGCAACATTACTTTGCAGTGTGTTCTTAGCACGTTACGGGAAGCACTGTAGGAATATTGAAATTAAAGAATAGAAAAGGAAGGAAGTGCAGATCACACTTCAGATTCTCCAGGAAGAATTGGGAACATCCTCACTCACAGGTTTTTCCTGTTTGATATGAAGGTTAAAATTTTTATAAACGTTATGGATATACTTCAACCACCTAGCTAGATATGGGATGTGTCTGAAGCCTTTAAAGACATTTACTTCTCTTGTCAGCTCTGTGTGGACCTTGGGCACTTACTCTAGGAGATCTGATTCATTAACAATAAAGGAAAGTGTGTGCTGTATGGCTAACTCACTGTCATGGTTTAACCCCAGCCAGCAACTCAGCCCCACACAGCCACTTGCTCACTCCCCCCCACAGTGGGATGGGGGAGAGAACTGGAAGAGTGAAAGTGAGAAAATTCGTGGGTTGAGATAAAGACAGTTTAAAAGGTAAAGCAAAAGCCATGCATGCAAGCAAAGCAAGGAATTAACTCATTACTTCCCATGGGCAGGCAGGTGCTCAGCCATCCCCAGGAAAGC
The DNA here is from genome assembly GCF_000687185.1 of Egretta garzetta. Taxonomy (NCBI): domain Eukaryota; kingdom Metazoa; phylum Chordata; class Aves; order Pelecaniformes; family Ardeidae; genus Egretta; species Egretta garzetta. Next base: position 1,477,795 of record NW_009258383.1, read on the forward strand.
AGGGCTCCATCACGCATAATGGCTACTTCGGAAGACAAATTCCATCACTATGAATGTCCCCCCCTTCCTTCTTCCCCCAGCTGTATGTGCTGAGCATGACATCATACGGTGGGGGACATCCCCCTGGTCAGTTTAGGTCAGCCATCCTGGCTGTGTCCCCTCCCGACTTCTTGTGCCCCCCCAGCCTGCTCGCTGGTGGGGTGGGGTGAGAACAGAAAAGGCCTTGGCTCTGTGTGAGCCCTGCTCAGCAGTAACAAAAACATCCCTGTGTTGTCAACGCTGTTCTCAGCACAAATCCAAAACACAGCCCCATACCAGCTACTATGAAGAAAATTAACCACCCCAGCCAAAGCCAGCAGAATACATCAGCCTGAGTTCGGTTTGAGTTTGTTTCTTTGTCCCAAACACTCCCACAATTTTCTCCTGAAAAGCTCATTGAAAAGTTTCATTTGAAAAAATAATTAAATTGTTCCTACAATAGCGTTACATTAAAAGTTTGGTTGACTTTCTATTTTCCATCTTAATGGGGAAGTGAGTGAGATACACTGGTCAGTGGGAGGGAGAGCCAGGTAATACTGGTTATATGAGCTGAACTCTATAGCTGAGCTATGCAGGCAGCCTGACCACTGGAATGCAGAAAGCATAGTGCAGAGAAATTCAAACGGCTCCATAGGAATCAAATCAGGCATAGAAGTGCAGCACTGAGCCAGAGTTGGTAAGTTTTGCTCCATTTTAGTGCAATACATACCCAGTTACTTCGTTGTCTCTGTAAATGGGCTTGCGATCATTTCCTGTAAAGAAAAGTTCACTAAATCCACACAGAACCGCCTCAGTGCAGATTCCATGCTGCAGAAAATCAGACTTACTCTTTCTGGGCTGAAGCTGGACCTGGAAGCAGTACAGTCAAGTTTTTGCAGTGTTGCACCTGAGCAGTGCATGATCTTGCAGATCAAACATATATGGAGCTAGCTCCGATGGTTCCACGTACTATAAACAATAAAACCACTGGTATTCCTCTCAGGTTTACATAGCTGCCTACTGCTAAGAAAATTGCCTTGCTCATTACTCTGACAATGCGGCCAGTCGAATTCTGTTTTACAGATATTTCCCTCCTAGGTAGCTGACAGGTACAGAAGCTATTTCAAAGACACCAAAGACATCTCATCCTGTCCAAAAAGACTTCAGATTCACAAGTGACCGTTACTTCACTGATGAATGTTTTTGAAATGTTTAGTCTAATCTGTTTCACTTAGAATGCAGTGAAACACCAGGAAAAAAAAAATCTCTTCTCAAGCAAAATTGGACATTTTTAGAATTTGTGGAAGACACGTATAGGTTTGCTTTCTCTCCTTCTGTGCAGAAAAATGACATTTTTCTTCAGAAGAAAAGAGTCTGAGCTGTGGCTGACAATTAGCATTGTGTCAGATTATTTGGCAGAAGGCAGTAAAGGTGCTCCAAGTTGAGGATTTCATTCTGACATCCCGTCGTTCATCAACAGCTTCATTTGTGTGAGGGACTGCTGCCTGCAGGGTCTTCATTGCTTGGAAGGGAACAGATTCCACAACAAAAAAATGTGCATGATTCTGCACGAGTAAACGTGTCCGGTATGCTGAAATCACATAACAGCCTGACTTCTACCTGTGAGCTTTGATGATGTCCCCAGCTCCTTTCTGAATCGCAGGTAACTGGAAGTGTGTAAGAGAGAAGTCCCTGTTTGCAGAAGTCCTCCTTTATAATGCAAAATATTTCTTGCATGCCTATATGTATAGACCAGGTACAATCTGATTCTTTGTTGTTTGAGATGAGCCCACTTCAATGCTTTACATGAAGATTGTTCTCCTGTAGATTGCCTTGCTGAGTAGAATAAGAAGGTTCATCTTTTACTGGGAATATGTTGGAATTGCCGAAGTAGGACAATGTGAGTCTTTTCATTTTAGTTTTAAAATCTATATGGAAAGGACAATCCTTATGATAATAAGGATAAATAAGTACTGATCCAGATTTTCAGTCTAAATTTAAACCTTTGTTTAGATTTACAAACAATCGGGTAAATTATGAGCTTTCTTCTCTGTTATTGCATACCCTCAGTTTTTCCTGTTATAGAAAGGGAAATTTTGTTGAAATACAGCAAGAAAGGCCACCCACTAAACATAATGTGATTGTGTGTGCAGACATTTTGTGTTGCATTGGCCCAAATGTGCCCTTAAGAGTCCAGGTTTCTCATAGAGTTCAGTTAGGGTTGAATAGGCATCTGACCTATTGGATGGCACATAAACTTAATCAGTAAGAAAAAACACAATCTAAAAAAGCCCCTGTATAAATAGAACCTTTAATCCTTCTGAGGTAAAACACAGACAGGGAGCAAATTGTCTGTCAAAAAACAGCTGGCACAATAAATCTAAAAAGATCTCTCGCTGACACTAGTCAAATCTCCGTAGGGGAAAAAATGCCATGCAACTCTGTGTCAAAGCAACAGAGTACATTTTGGTGCATGAAAACTGATGTGATGGAACCTTGACATCCATATTGGGTGATGGCTATTAACAGCATTAAAAAAAAAAAAGACAATGGAAAAAACTAAAACCACCCAGGACCTTTCCAGACATGTCCAAATCAATATGTTGTCCTCATGACACTGAATACTTACCAGTGCTTTTTGAAATCATTTGCAATTCTCTAGGCTTTGGAAGCCTGGTCCGGTATATCACCAATAACTATGATGCTTTCCATGTCTCTATCACAAATACTAGCATGGTTGGCTTCTCTTTAAGGAGCACAACATGCTAATATGTGTAATAACTTTAACTCTGGTACTGCTTTCTTACTGGTAGTTTACCCTGCACCCCGGTCTAAAACAGGTGAGGAGCATTGCCTTTTGGAATGCCCCTCTCTCTACAGGCTGTGGAGAAAACTCAAAAGATTTTGTGCAGCTAGAATTTGATTATATGAATGCTACCCTACATGGCAAAGTAAAGCAGCATGATGATTTACTTTCTTAAAGGTAAGCCTGTGCTGAACTGCTTTACTTATAGCCAGCTGCTTCAGCTAGCAATGTGAGTCATTAGGACTGGTTCAGCTGGTGCTCATGGGGAGAGGTTTGGTGATAATGATAACACCATTAAAACAAGGAAACAATGACAGTGTAATGAGGGTCACAGTTTAGCATGGGAATCAAAATTGCCATGACCATAGAAAGTAATGTAAAGACATAGCCCTATCTTGCTGTCAACATAATCATAGAAAATAGTTCACAACTATGGCCTGATCTTACTGTCATTGACATTGTGGCAAAACCCAATAACTTCCATCACTGGTAGATTGGAACTATAGTTTTAGTCTCAGCTCTCAGATACTCCTCTTGTCTGGATGCTATTCAAACAGTTTCCTATAATTTCTATTGGAAATATCACTGTTAAAGTCATACATATGATCAAACATAATTTGCAAACATCTTAAAGACTTGATATATATTTTAAAATGAACATCTGAAGTTCTTAATAACTTCACTTCCTGTTCATAATTATTTATATCAGTTTTTTCCCTTTGCAGCTTTTTAATTGTTTAAAGACCATAAAACATAACATTGTCTATTAGAAAAAAATCAGCAGCTCTTTTGTAACATAACATAAAACATAGCATAACAATTTTACTGTTGTTGTTATTAACATAAAAGTTTATATTGAAACATTTTTTAAAACTGTTACAATTTTTAATGATAGTATTCAACTCATATTTTTTTAGTTTTCTGTTCTCTGCCTCTCTTTTATTATACCATCTATCCTCTTAACTGAAACTACTTCTGCCATTGAGAAGAGGAAGAAACCTGTCCATTTCTTTGTTAGAATGAAGTTTTTATATACTCTCATTTACGAAGGAACCTTGTCATGTGCCTAAATTTCAACATGTGAGTAGGAAGTTAGATTATTTTCACATATATAATATTTGTTCATAATTTCAGGCTAAAAACTACAGCCTTAGAAATGTTACTCACAGTTCAAGTAAGTTATCTTAATTCATTAGTTTGAGACAAAGATGTTACAATGTGTGGAACAGTGAGGGCTTTGAGTACGGAGAAAGGAGAGATGGTCGATACCTCTTTTTTGGGGCACAGAGAAGTAGCTATCACTTATAATACTAAGTGGTGGAATACAAGATAATTGCAGTATGTCAGAAGACCAGTATCGCTTACTGATTCCATGACATTTATTATTCAGAGTTGTGTACTATAATTCCCCAGTATGTCTTACAAGGGTATTATATAGGCTTTCATTTAGGATTAAGAGTGAGAAATTGCAGATGGAGTAGTGTAAAATGTTCTGATATGAATAACTTTGTAACTGGTAACAATGCCATGGCTAAAAATTGGAAAATAATAATAAATATATATAAATATTTTGCAGCAAGTATGCATAGCTAAATTTCACTCACATCCACATTATCCACATTCCCACATTATATCCCATGGTTTAGTACACTTACACGTTATTTTATCACTGATAGAGAACAGCATAGCATTGCCACTCTTTTGAAAGAAAGTGGGAGATGCTAGGGAAAGTTGACATAAACAGGTATGAAAGGGAGAAGCTACAAAGGTTTTTCATTCTACAAAAGTATCTCCAGAAGCTACTGAGACACACATCTTTGATACTGTCCTATCTACTTGCTCTATGTAGTATATGGAAAACTCTCTGTAATATTTCTCCGTGAAACACCATGTCCCTCAATAAACAGCTAAGGGATGTGTTTCTTACCAGGACTGTTCTGACTGGGTTTGTCTCCAGAGATTTAAATGCTGATGAACAAGCTCCTCTAGGCAGTCTGAAAAGACTACGAACAGACCTCTGTAAAGCAGCTGTGGGAATAGACTCAAAGGGAAGGAAAAAAAAAAAGCTTTCCAAAGGTCATGGCATTATATGGTGGAATCAGGAGCCACAGAAAATGACTCCTATCCAAGAACAGAGCAAGCAGAACACTTTGAACAACTCTGGGAGTGGAGAATTTGGGAGATACTGTGTAGGAAAACAGGAGAAAATATAACATTGGCTACGGATAGTATTAGACAAAGATGATGTGATTAAAGTGAGAATAAAAGACAGAACTCCCTCTGGAATCTTTCTTGAAGATATATCATTGCTTCATTCCCTTTGCTCCTTAGGTGAAGTGGGAGAAAATAATAATTCATAGAAGTGACAGGTTTTTGTGTTAGGGTTTTTTTCTTGCTGGGAGGTGGTAAGGCTTAAAAAAGCTTTTTTGTTCATATGGTGTTATAGAAAGCACTTTATTAAGTGTTTTAGCAAAAAAAAAAATATTATTATTTCTAGTATCCTGCAGATTCTTTTTCTAAAATTCTCAACAGACAAATCCACATTCTGCACTTAAATACTTTGTAAAGAAGCAGGATTCCATCACCTGTTTCAATGCAATGAACAGTTCCTTTCAATAGTTCTTTAAATTACAAATATACAGGTCAGGTGGAGCATTTGAACTATTGATTTACCTAAAATTTAATGTTGTGACTCACTGACAAACTGCAACATATTCATAGGACTTAGTAAGAAAATATTAGGGTTCTTGCCTATACTGGGTCTCAGAAACATAATTTTGCACAAGGAAAATACAGTATTACTTAGTGCTGTTTGACAAAAACATCCCTGGATGGTGTAAATGGCATTGCTAGCTTCCCTTTAGTAAGCCAGTTTGCACCAAATGAAAATATTTTCTCTTTCAGATGTCTCTCACAGTAACAACTATTAAACTTGCGATTGATGCAATTATGCATAATTGTGAATGTTATCTATCAGCCCTTGAGAAACTTGTGCTTTTTGTTTTTTCCAGGGGTAAATCCAAATTAGTAAATCCTTTCCAAATGAAAATATTTCTAATTATTTTTTTAGTGACAAATGCAATTTTTTTGCATTATTTAATTTGCAAGGATGGTATAATACCATCCTAGATTCTAAAGTGTTTTTCAATAATATTTCTTCAAAAAGAATGAACATTTCTCATTTTTTTAAAAAATATCATGCATGAAAAATCCTTACCAATTTCTTAAAAGATGTTTTTATGGGATAGTTTTCCTTGGATAGCTATTTATGTACCTATAGTTTACTTTTACATAGGTGATTAATAAAAAGCACATCCACAGCAATTGTGGAAAGAGATAAGCAATACTTCAGGTATCCAGACAACTTTGCAGAGAGCACTGTAAGTTACCCAATTAACCATTCGGCTAACTTCTTACAAATGTTGATGAAGGATTCACTTAATTTTTGTAACCTTTGTCTCAAGTTCAAAAGAACTAGAATACTTTTAGTCTTGTATACGTTAGGTAACTTCTTGATTTGTAATAATATTTGATAGTCAGAATCTTTCTCTACATTCTTAGGAATACTGGAAAGATATGACATGTTTTAATTGATTTGTTCTTGGGTTTTATTTTCATGTTGTATGTGTTTGGTAGCTAATGAGCTGTTGGGTTCTAACATTTGAATGTTAGAACTTCCTTCACTAGACTTTGATTTTACAAAACCTTGTATCTCTTAGGCTTGTGGTGGCATTACACCATTGTTGACTAGCCCAAAGCAAAGATTAATGAGCAGTAAGAAAATTTGCTTTGTGGTTGTATCCATCACTCTTCACTGGTTAAATACTCTCTGGGACTGGTTACCCAAACTTTTAGCTTGCTAAACTTAACAAATATGAATTATCTTGGCTATGATATTAATCACACAATAATACTGAAATTTTTACAAGGGCATGGAGATCCATAAGATGTATCACCTGACGTCATGATTTAGTTGGTTAGTCTATAATTTGGTTATGGATTTTGATAAAAGCATATATTTATTGATTTTAGAGGGATGAGCTTGTTTCCATAGAAGAGTTTCTTCAAGATAAGAGGTTTTAGTGCCTTCAAAGCATTATTCATGTGTCTCACATTGGAGCACATAAATCTTTCACATTTCAGTATTTTCATGACAGACCTGTTGGCTGTCCGAAAAGATCCTGAAAAAGACTTTGTATAGCACTTTATGACAGAATTATTTTTTCTAACCTAGAGTCTGGCTAAGGGCACCCACATGTGGAGCTGCCTCATGTGTTTTCATGCTCAACAGAAAGGTCTTCAGGAGGTTTCTAGGTACATCTGGAGACTTCTTATCTGATTATGACACCGTTGGGTGGAAAGTTCCATTCCTGATGGTGTTAAACAGCAAAACAGCAAGACTTGTTAGTGAACTGGCTTTATTGTGACCAGTGAAATATTTAACAACTGGAAGTTGAATACCTGCTTTGTCAAAGAAACATGCACGCTCACTAATGGAATACTCCAGTCTTTCATTAATTTCATGTTATGTTCATGCCTTTGATGGCCCATACACCTTTTCCACACTTAAGGTGTCCCACAAACGTGTACATTCTCTACTGACATCTGAAATTTCAAGAACTGGTGACTGGAGCCAAACCTCAGAAGCATGTAATTGGTGTTCCAGCCAGGATTGCTGAGACATCTTTTAGATTTGTCTCAGTATAACCTGGCATGCCAAAGGTATGAACATGATAAGTACTGGGAGAACAAAGTATCCTGACATTTACTTAGATAGTGCTGATGTGGTTTTGGGTGATGCTTTGTTCATGACTACTCTTGTTTTATGTGGGTAGATTGAAATGGAGGCACCTGACATGTTATTGTGTCTCTCTTAGTCTCTACGGAATAGTACAAACCATTTTCCTTGTTTCAGAAATGCAGCATTAATAGAAGTTTAAGCAGCTTAGCCATTCATCTGGTTATAGTTGTGGTGCTGAACAAATCTGGATGAATGACTAAAAACTGAAACTTAGCACATAGGAGTAATTTGTCTGAGAAAAGGACATGGGTGTGTAAGCATGGAGTTATAATGTAGATTTCTCCCATGCTGAAAGCACTTAGAGCTGCTTGGGAGCAGCACAAAGTAGAGACAAGCTGCTATAGATAATGGAAACAATACCGTTGATGGTCACATACTATAAACACCAAAAAAAGAAGGAAAGCATTTTTACTGTGACCTCTTCCACTCTCATCTAGTAACATTATTGGTATTATTAATTGTATACATTGTCTAATATTAATTTTAAAAGACTTTGTAATGAAATTTTCTATGTTTGTGCAAAGTAATCTCAGCTGACTTGTTACCCATCGGGGACACTTTTTCCTTTTCCAAACAAAGGCACAAGTTTGCCTGTTGCATTTAAAAGGTTTCATTTTCTTTCTCTTAAGTTTTATTTTCTACTGTCCATTATTTTCCAGGTTAATGAACTGGAAATTAGTTTACCTTTGCAGTTCCCAGAATCTAACATTGTTGGAATCTCCCATTATGTGAAATATTGTGGCAAACTATAGGTAAAATAGTGGCAATGAGTGAAAAACACATATAGCATTTCTGCACGTGTGCATTCCTAATGTTAGACACTAGTTAAAGGCATTGATTAATACACTTGCAATTGATTTCATTTGTAATTACTTTTTTTTCTCCAGTAATACTCAGTTTTAAGGGCAATAACAGCACAGAACGCTGTAGTTAATTGTGTGTGTTACGGCTTCTAAAATTGTGTACATGATTCATTTGGAGGTCTTGCAATGTACATGCACAAGCCAAATAAATTAAAAATAAAGGCCTCTTATTAATAATGATTTTTTGACACTTGGCATAGTCTTTTGTGTTGCGTGAAAACATAGACACACAGCTGTTAATTGACAAGGTAAGTAATAATCCTTTGATTACAGTAGCTAAAGGCTGTCCTTTAATGGATTTTACTTGTCACTTTTAATTCTTTTTAATCTATGTCTGCATTTCATCAGAACGGCTTTATCATTCTGATGGCCCTCCTGTCGTTATTCCGATTGAGTTAATGGGTTGTCGTCATAGCACGGAGCTCCAGTATAAAATATAATAGTGTTATATTTATAGTCGTCAGGGACATTTTTAAGATGATTGCTTTTCCAATCAGCTTTTCTGGTTTTCCATAGTACATTATTGTAAGTGGAGTGCTGTATTTTGCTTTCTCTTGCCTGATAGGTACTCTGAGCAAAGCTTCTGTCTTAATCTTCCATGACTTAATCTACCTAGAATTTTCAACAGCCAGTTGGTGAGAGAACTAGAAAAGGTCTGTTACAATTTTCTGTCCTGCTTGTCAGCTGCGATTTTGACTTTCTGTTTAAAAGCTACATGCCTGCACTGCAGTTTTCCTAACAGATGATACAGGTACTTGAATATAATTCAAAAACTTACCTTAGGTCTCATAATGCAGCTACTGAGGTGGATTTGTTACTATCTTGTGCTCCCAACTACAGCTGTACAGCTGAAGGATGCGTGATGTTTAGGCCTTTATGCTTCATTTACTTATCTTTGGAAAACCTAGTGTTCAAGGTACTGTATTTTTTCCACATGTTATTGAGGAGTCTGATAAATTGCTAATAATTTTAAAGATAATACCATGTAATGGAAGAAAACTTTGTTAAGTAATCGTGGAATGTGTGTTGGGCAGCTCATGATTACTTTTTCAGTTATATTCTTTAAAAATTATGCTGGTTGCGCATATAATAATGCTTGGTTGGACAAGAATATTTGTCTCTTTAAGTTGAGACAAGCAATATACTATACAACACATTATTATAGAGAATCCATTAATACAGGGATGATGATTATACCTGTGGTACAAGTCCAGCTGTGATACCGAACCATGCTGTTGGTACTGAACTATATAATACTCTGCTGCAGAACAGATGTCATAATTATATAGGCAACATTTTATGATGTGTTTTCAGAAAGTTTCCTAAAGCATGACTTACATGTTTATAACAATGAGTTAACCTTGCCTACAAGCTAGGAAATGAAGAAGATATGTGGAAAATAGCTATCTAAGTTAATGCATTTTTATTTTTAAAATAATTTCGGTGTAACAATTTCATTTCTCCCTTTTCTATAGACATTTGGTAAAATGGGGTGCAGTTTTCAAAGAACATTAGTACTTACAATTATTGTCTAAAAATTGCTGATGAAGAAGCAGAGATATGCTGATAATATATCAGTAGGTAAGGTTTTCAGGACTGTAAATAGAAATGCAGGAGGTTTCTTTAAACTGTCTTCTCTAAAGGAAAAATATCTGCTATATTTGGGGTAGTCTGAGTTGGTGCTGTTGAACAGCATTTTCTTGAAGAGGGCTACTTATATACCTTGTGTTCTTAAATCTATTACAATGTTAAGTATTGTAGAAGAAAAATGCTGTGTCTGTTGATATGTATATATCAATATATATACATATGTTTGCTTATGCTCACTATTCTTGCAATTAACTGTTTAATGGGAGTTTTGTTTTATTTTAGTTAATGAAACTTTTATTTGAGACACACTTGCATACGTTACATTATTAGCAGACCTTAAGCATGTGACAGATACCTGACTGTGAACTTTGCTCTTTCCAGTTCCACTGTATTTAATTGCGCATGGTAGAGCTTGGTGAATCATGTGCTGCCGCTGCTGCTGCTGCTGCAAAAGATCAGTGTTTTGTCGAAGTTTCAGTTGCAACTATATTAAAATGTTCAATCAGAGATAGAAGCTCCAGAACAATAACCTCTATGATTTTCTCTTGGAAATACCAGAGAGCATCCTTTGGGCTGTCTAGATTTTATTATTATTATTATTATTATTATTATTATTATTAACATTAGCATAAACATTAGCATTAGCATTAGCATTCCTATAGTGCCCAGGAACCCCAGCTGAGAAGGAACTCCATCTGAGTCCTCCTATACTATTTCTGCATAAGGACAATCCAGTACGAAATCTTTACAGTACAGACAAAGCTCACTTTACAAATTCTGTCCCATGAAAATTGAGACCAAGTACAAGCTATGTAGAGATTTTTTAATAGTAGCAACCTGTATACTTTTTGAAAACCTTTCAAATATTAATATTTTCAAAACACTATACTTAGTGCCCAGGCTCTTGTCATCTGCTTTCCCTTTTTTGGTAACTATAGCAAAATGGCTCACATCACCATTAGTATACAGACAGAAGTCCATATAACGGCACTCTGAGGAATGGAGAGAGATTTTACTCATTCACAGGAATTCCTATTCTCTTGTAATTTTTAATGATTTCTAATATTGTACCTACTATTTAAGCTGTTTTCCAGTTCCAGTGTGTCAGCAGTTACATAGATTATTGCTTGACTAGGATGGAAGCAGCCTCTCCTGTTTCCAATACTTACTTAGTTCAGTACAATTGTCTTTATAGCTTGCTTAAAAGTTGATGCGTAGATCTGTATTGATTCATATTTCTTTCTCTCCTCTATGGATTTGCACTTGTGGATGGTGCCAAACAAACAGCATATTTGTGACGATATTTTTCTAGCCCGAGTTAAAGGATAGGCAAGAGCAGACGATGGTTCCATGTGGGACCCGTTAAAACACAGTGGTCATCGAACCGTAAACATTTACCAGAAACCTACAAGGAAATAAAATGGCTCCTAAAAATGTTTTAGTGTAGATTTACTCCACTGACCTGAATCAGCAGAGAAAAATTCATAAATTTAGAAGTGTTTTATAAAGGATCCATTCACTCTCAAAGGGTCTGCTGGACTACTGTTAGTCTATATCAATAAATGAGGGCTCATTGACAGAGACAGATGAGTGGCAAAATACTGAAGACACAGGAAAGACAGAATGGACATTCAGAAGATATTGGATAGAGAAATGGAGGCAAAAGCTGACAGAAAGCAGGGAGGGAGGGGGGGAAAAGGAGAGACAGACTAACCCAAAAGAACTTAGAAGAAGTAATAAGAGAGAATATGTACAACTTGAAAACAGCAGGATTTTAACTTCAGCTTAGGCTGATGATATTTAATGCCTTAACTATCTAGATATCCTACCAATAGTTGGGTTTATCTTTACATCTCTGTTTGCTTCAGTGCTGCACTGTGGGTTATAATTAAAGCTAGTCTAAGATAGCAACAAAATTAAATAAATTATTATTCAAAAACCAGCAATATTTTCTAAATTATGTATTCAACAGATAATATTCAACTAAAAATAAGTACAATATACACAGCATTCTGTGCACACTCAGAGCTGGTACTTGGCCCACATTTTATTATAACTAGTAGATTGATTTATTTCCTTTTAGAGGAGGCAAGCAAAAAATATTGCTTTTCTTTCTAGCCTCACAAGATAGGATATATGAGTGCATTTCACTGTTACAATTTTAAAGTTCGTTTTGGTATAGTATTTTAATAAGTAAAAATTATTCCCTTCTCTGGAACTTAGTGGTAGTCTAGACATCAGAGATAATTATATGATTATGCTCAGAAGAGGAAAATAAAGATAGTTCCAGACAGCTAGATGTATATTTAGTGTTTCAGAGAAGCTAATTTCCGAAACCCAGAGAAAATGAAGAGAAAATTCTGACTAACAGCAAAAAAGTACACAGAAAATTTTGAGTGGAAGTGGATATAAGAAAGGATTTATGGAATAGATAGAAAGCTGCATTGCCTTACTGAAAAGGACATTTTTTTCTAAAAGTGAATTGCAGCTCAGTGGCAGTACAAAGGACAGCAATCGCCAATGAAAAGCAATGAGGAGAAAGTGGAAGAAAGGGTACACAAAAATTAACCAATAAACGTGGGAGTACAAAATACAGAATATTTAAAGGAAGATTAAAAAAAAGGGTAAAACACAGTCTGTTGATATAAAGCCTATGAGCTTCAAAAAATATATTATGAATGAAATACATTTTGTCAAAGTTATATATCCTATAAGTATCAAAAAACACATTTTGAATACATTTGAATTTATATATATATATAAAATGATGCTGAGAAGTCAAATATAATCAACACATATTTGCATAAAACAAATATGATGAACATGAAGCTAATGGAATTGAGATGAAAAATTGTTACCCATTCCTTTACCAATCATTAATCTAAACATCAAACTGTAATCTACAAAAATTACATGACTTTCTTAAACCACCAGGCCTAGCCCGCTTATTGCTAAAAGGTCTTAGCTGGGCCTATGAAATATTTAAATAAATGTTGGGTGATGAGGGATATTCCAGAAAGCTGCAAGAGTACTGGTGCTATATCAGTGTTCAACAAGGCTGATGGAATGTTCTGCAAAACTATAATCCAACTTCACTTCTAAGCAAAGTTCTGAGAGCCACTGTGGGAAGAGCCGTATCAAGATATGCCAATACCTAAGACATCTGACTCCACAGATGTTCTCTTCTTCTTCCTTGGTCTCTTTCCAGAAGCAAATGTTACCTTGACCCCCTTGTCCTACCACTGCAAATCAGCAGCCCTTCTTGGTGGTTGTCAGCGCAAAGGAAGGAGAACTGGTGGGACATGTTTTTCTCTTGGTGTTCCTATCAATAGGATCTTTGTGGTGGGAACCCATCTTGCTTCCCTTGCTACAGCTCTAGTTAGAGAAAACAATAAATTTAATACAGTGTCTTGGTTATTTAAATTTTCATCAAGATTTTCAGGAATGCATGTCATGTCAACCAAATATTTCTTAGCTAAAGGCGGTTTTTTACACATGTGGGACATGGAAAACACACAGAGAAAAAAAATTATCTATTCTTTCTTCATAGTTTCTTTATTTTAATCCTAAAAAAATATTTTTTTCTTTATTATGTAAGCATGGAAACTCATGTAGAGCTATTTGTCAGTTGTGAACCCTCAGTGTAGCACAGCTGAGATAGATACATTAAGTCATGTTTCATATTATTTTTTAATAAATTAAAATGTTAAATGGATTTATAACTGTCCCTCTTCCTCTGTTTCCTAAGAAGTCACACCTGTTATAATTAGTTTCACATTAACATTTACACTTACATTACATTAATAAACATGTTTAGTTTTACATTAATTAACTAGGTATTTTTAAAGCCACTGTTAAAATGGTCTTGTTGAAAAGTGGGGTGAGGAAGGAGTTATTGACAGAATACTGAATTTTATTGTCAATTGAAATAAAATGGATAAATTTTTACAGTTTATCACACAAAAGCATAGTTGCCATTCTGTACAGAATTCATCACCACCTAACTTGTCAGGACTTTCTAAAATAAAATCTATTAAAAACAGGAACATGGAAAGCAATTTAGGGGAAAATGTCTGTGTTTTGGCTCATTCAAGCTGCTCTTGTTAAAGCATTTAAAATAAATAGAATCTCTCAAAAGTTTCTTGTTCAACCACAATCACTATAATCTACATTCATTATAATACCCTGCATTGTACTCCTCTGACAGCAGAGCTAAGCAGTCAATATGCTCCTTTTCAGCAGTCTCTGCTGTACCAATCTCATATGGTTAATAGTTGAGACAGATGCACTGTGTAAGAATTTCACAATGGTACCAAATGCATGTTGGCCTCTCACAGCCTTCTGTTAGCAAGTAAATGCTTAAAACAATACCTACTACAATAACTTCTTGCTAGCTTTTAGAATATTTTAAATGGAAGAGGTAAAATCCGTATTTTAAATCTAGAAGAAAAAGCAGTATCGCAATGTAGTTTAAAATACTTACAAACAAGTTATTATAGAAAACCAGCAGTTAAAAAGTCTAAGAATATGCAAATACATAGCTAGGACACCCAAAGTAACTTAACTTTATGTAGGCCATAAAGAAGACAAAGCTCTGTATTATATACAGCCCATGCTTCTAAGTGATAAAAACTTTATTTTACTTAGCCATATATCTATCTAACTACATTTGTTCCTTTCATGTAAATAATTTTCTTTGAAGTTTAATTGTCTTTTGTATTTAGAATAATGTCTTATTGAATGTATAAATATGTCAGATAATAATTAAACCTACATAATACCTCTGCTTAGTGCTACAGCTGTGTTAGGCAAAGAAACAAAGCTCAAGATGCCCTGAAGCGGCAGTTAAGCAAGTCTGTACATTGTATGTAGGATCCAAATATTTATGAGGTTTGAGGAGTTTTATATTTGATACATTTCACATTGTTTCGAACTTATGTGTATGAAGGCTGACATCACAGAATCATAGGACCACAGGATAATGAAGGATGGAAGAGACCTCAGGAGGTCTCTAGTCCAACCTCCTCCTCAAGCACTGCTGTGGCTATGAAGTTGCAATAACATATTTGTCTCTCCCTTAGTTAGTGGAAGGACTGTATAAAATCAATGGGAAGCTCTCTTTTCCAAAGTATTGTCTTAACTTCTTGGCTAATGTTTTAACCTTTTTTTTCCTGATGTTATTAAAAAATGGCATTATATAATTAGCATTGGAAAAGTCAATTAAATCTATAATTTTTCTTTTAGAATAATTCAGTGAAAATAGCAATAATTATCATATCATATGTCTGTCATGGCAAATTTCATTGAAATTTACTCTTTGTATGGACCGAATTTATCTTTGCTTAGTTATCCTTGAAAACGTTCCTTAACTGTATGAACATAAGATCTTTTTCATCTGCCACAACCCCCAAATTTTTAAAGGCTTTTCAGTTTAACTTTGAGATTTGCTGTAATAATTTTAATCCTAGATATGCCAAAGGTAGTCTTTGCAAAACAAATATGGAAGAATGATAGGCTGGACTGAACTTTAGCTGACTGCATTTGGGCACAAATTTGTGACAACAGAAAGACCTAAAAAGTCACTGTATTTCTCAAATTCTCCCAATTAGGAACAAGTTTCTGTAGTCATTCTTTCTTCACAAAACTTACCTGAGCTTTCCTAGGCAGGAACACTCTGTTCATCTGTGTTTATGCCAGATTTTGATTAGGACTCTTGGGTACTACCACAATATAAATAATTAATAATTAGAATTATGCTAATAGTAGAAGGTTTGAATGCACAGGGAAGGTAACATTGGTATTCAATTTACTGTTGATCCACCATGCTTTCTGGAAACAAAATTACAATGATAACTAAAATCAATGTCATTCTTTTGGCAAAACAATTTGTGATTTTTCATTATTCCTGCCATCATTTGGAAAAAAAACCTCTCAAAATACTTACTTCTTATAAGGCTGCATTTTTTTCTGATATGGCAGCTTCATGCAGGATGAGCAATGGGTTTATAATGTCGTTAAAGCCTGGCACCCCAAACTGGCAAAAATTGTCTATTTTTATTTACTATTTGACTTGCTCTTCAATGTGTCATTTTGTACTTACAACCAAAATATTTGTTCATCTAATTTGATTTGGCAGTTGCATACAGAACAGATTATATAAGGAAATAGAAAGTTAGAGTGTTTGGTAAACACTTTTCATGAGAAATTTCAAAACCTTAATGAAATAATAATGTCAGAAACACAAAACACTACTAAAACCAAAACCACAAAATTAAAACTTTGGACTATGGCAATAGCCAAACTACATGTGGTAATAAATACAAGAATCAACATAGAGTTTTCCCCTGCTGAGAATTCCTACAGAGAAAAATATCTGCAGTTATGGACATGGATTAAATATTTATTTAAAACAGTGTCTTGGAATCAGTCTCTCTTTAAATTTTCCTAAGTCCAATGGGTACAGTGAGCTATTAAAAAATGGTTACAGTGGGTTTTTGCTGGTTTCAGAGAAGCTATTCATTCTGCTATAGAATTTACTGCTTTGCTAACATATTGGAGCTATGGTTTTGACCAACCTGCTCATTAATTTCTAAGCTTTCATGTACCTTGTTCTTAAATATGCAAATATTGATTAGAATTTTCAATGGAAAATGGGCATTTACGTGTAATTGGTGCAGAATACCCTGATGACAAGCTCATTCCAGCTCATTATTAGTGGAAATAAACATTCCTGGAATTTTAGAGGTTGCAAATGAGTTTGCCACTGCAATCATCTTCCATTTGCTCCAGCACAATAAGGGATGATCAAACAGCCAGTTATGAACAACTTCAAGAAAACCAAACAATAAGCTATATAGCTCTCCAATTATTAATATCCTTTTTCCTAACATACAGACCTTTTTAAGGAATATCTTTGCTATACAACTGCAATTTCATAATATTTATCAATGTTTTACCATTTAATCAAAGACCCAGTGCTCATAGACCTGCCTTCCAAAAAATGACTCATTCTTTCTGATTAATTTTACAATAAATGAATTAACAGAAAAGTTAAATTCTCTAATGCAGGATGGTGCTTATACACCCTGCTTGATATCCAGCTCCAAAGCCATGCTGTCCTGAATGGTTTGTTCCTCCTTGCTTAGTGCTACAACCTGTGAGCTCATCTATGAAGACACTGGCAATATACCAGAATAAACGGGGACGTTCGGTGTGCTTTGTCTCGGTCTCTGCCTATGAAGACCATTAAGTTTCCAAATGATGCGTTTAAATTTGTTATCACTGAGCAAAGAAGTATTAAATTATTATCCATTATGAGCATTTTTACAGTCCTGATATTCAACATTTATGGACATCAAAGTGTGGGCAGAAATGTTGAGGTGACCTATGTTTTACAATATAACCATGCAGAAAGATCAGTAGAAAACTTTGTGAAAAAAAATCTTTACAGTTGTTTTCACATAGAAAGAAGTCGATATCATTCCTTACAGAGGATCAAAATTAAATACTTGTTAGATTGTGGAACTGGTTGTAAGAGTATTAGGGATATGAAGGTTTACTGAGCTCTAGGGATAAGATATAATTAAAAGACTCTTCCAGGATTAAAAAATAAAATAGACTGTCTGAGAAGGTAGGTTTGATAACCATCTATAAAGCCTAAACATGGAGTGGTAAACAAAAAATCACAATCTTCCTACAGAGTGTGATAAACAAGAAGTCATAATCTCCCCAGAGGCCACCCTCACAACATGACATTCAGGAACAGAACTGAAATACTGGCACAGAATCTTATACATCTTTAAAGGAGTGACAAAACAAGGGAAACAATAATCCCAGAAATGGTCAATCTCATTTAAATTTAGTCATCTAAAATCAGGTGCCTAATTTTTTTATCCCAGGCCCTCAGCATTAAGAACATTTTATCTCATCTGTTTTAGGACCCCTATTTTACAATGGCCATTGTTCAGGTGAGAATTATTTCTCCATTGGCTGTAAAGGAATTTTAAATGAGTAGTCCTGTCTAAGACCAAATCTAATTTTTAGATGGTTGAAATCAGGGTGAGTAAATCTACCCATGAAAGATTAATCACAGTTCACTGATAGTAAAGCAATAAGTCGAATGAATTTTCACCATGGATGTAGAGATGTAACACTGAGGGCTGGTTTCAGGACTCAGCAGTTTCCATTAAGATATGCACATACTAGGTATACCTTTGTAGGGATTCTTATCATGCTGTAATAGAGAAATGTCTGCCATACCTGAATATCTGGGTTGGAGTAGTAAGTTGCTGTAACACCTGAGCCTCAGAAAATATGTGCATGTGTCTCTGTGTGTGTGTCCCTGTGTGTATGTATATGTAAATTTGCAGATAACCACTCTCGGCTGTCACTCATTATGTGAAGTGTAGACTCAGGAAAGGGCATAAAAATGTTATAGAGTCCTTGCTGCCTCAGAGCATTTCTCTTGACAGAAAAGGCTGATCAGTGCTGAGGAAGAAGAGTGCACCCTGCGTGTGGGGTTCAGGGCTGACGCCCTGGAGAATTATGAGATTATCTTTATTGTTTTTATTACAGCAACATCTGCGACTACTAGGCTTGGAGCTGGAGCCTTCTATGGCAAGTAACATGCAAACAGCCAGAAGGTATCTGCCCTGGATTTGTTCTAATTTAAATTAAAATACAAAGGACAGCAGATGGATATAGACAGAAAGAGGGGGGAGGGGAGGAACAGTGAGATAATACAACATCAGTAGCCAAAATACCTTATAGTTTTGCATTATGGCAAAGGAGAAGCTTCCCAATTAAAGTGAAGGAGAGTGACATCATGACTTGCTGCATGTTCATACGGGAGATCCTGAAAGTAAGTGTGCAGGTATTTTAAAATAATAAATACACATTGATGGTGTCAGATTGCGGGTTTAGAGCAAGGAAGAACACAGTCTCCTGAGAGATGATATGTAACGTGAGCATAAGCTGTGTTGAGCTTTGGCAGTAACACATATTCCATAAGCTTCATTCAACTGGATAGAGACTATGGTAGCCAACATTCAGCCAAATGTATTTCTTGCCACATAATTATAATTACAATTACTTCTTGTCTTTCAATTACAAAAAGAGGAAATCTTCTTTTTTTTTTTTTTTTTTTGTAATTGCTCATATGCAACGAGAATGGATTTATAAAAACCCAAAACCTTTAAAGCTATTCAATTTGTTCATGACTTGTACAATTACCAGTTATCATGCTCTGAAACTTGTTTGGGAGAAATAGTTACATAACTGAAGGATAATTAACTGGGCCCTCTCCAATAGCTTCATTACAAAACAAGAGTGAAAACATTAAAGCTGCTTCAAAACGTACTGAATATCTGATCTGGCCTTCAGGGTTTTGTTTTTTTTAGAAAGCCTGACAGTCTGTGAACCCATTTAATGACCTTGAAGTTGAAGTTGCTCCATCACTGCTAGATTTTTTGTGCCATTTAATCAGTTATATCCTCAAGAACATCCTGCAACACAAGTGACACAAGGTAATTCAAAGCTGTTAGATAAGGGGATCTGAGGCATTAAAAGCTTGGGGCTGAATGTTTAAAACATCCCTCTCCTATGTGCTTGGGCAATTTTGACACACACAGCTATGCGCATCCAAAAAAGGGAATACACTAGAGACCCTTCAGAAAGCTATAACATGAAGCATTGCTCCTCAGGGGTGAACTTCTGATCTTAGCTCTGTAAGTAAAGCAGTAGATTAACATAGAATACCTAATATCAAATAGAATATGAGGAATTACCTGCTCCATTATCAATGTCTTTTGTACAGCTGAGATAGGCCTTTAATCGCAAATAAAATCATAAACAAAAATTATTTCCATTGTCTTTCTCCCTTGTATGTTCCTCTAAATTCTTCAGCTTTTATTAATGGGGGCAGAAGAAAAATAGTCAGAGGTATGAGATTAGATATCTTTAAAATGTTAAAACAGAGTGAAATTTGTTAGTTAAAATTCGTCACTGGTTGCTAAAACTGAACAAACATGTAAATAAAGCAGCAGTGGCTGAAATAACAATGTCCATTCTCTCAATCTGAACTTCCACAGCTATTTTAAGAGTACTGTGTGCTGCTGAAATCCGTAAAGTATGATGAAATGTAATTTAATTGACAAGATTTTGATTAATAAAACTGAAATGTCAAGTTATTTAAGATTAATACATGACTTACCTTTCACTGGCATTATCAACAGTAGTTCAAACAGAGAAAGTGCTGGAATTTGTTTTAGGTAATATTTGTCCTCATTTTAAACCGAAAAAGTAAATTAAATTAATATTTTGTTGGGTAGTGCAGTTATCTTTTGCAGCTGAGCAAGGAAGGAAGGTGAAATAAGGAATCTAACAAAGGCAATTAAGACAAACTGGGCTTTGGTGTGAACAGAGTTCGTAACTTTACCCAGTTTTGCTATGTCTGAGTTTCTGGGAAGAAGCAGAGGAGCTCTATGGGCTTGCTGTTGATCAGAGAGCAGAATACAATGTACCTTTGGAAGACCTGCTGTAATTTGGTGTATGTTCACACAATTGTGAAATTGCAAGCAATTGCATTAGTCAGCTTAAGGGGTTTCTGTCTGCCAACACAGATGCAGCAATGTCCATACTCCATCCCATCCAAATAGTAAAGCAAATTAGATTTCAGGACGAAGATGGGCGGATGTTTATGCCCCTGATCTCTGTCCTGAGGATTCCTAACACTGTGGTTTACAACTGTCAGTGGAGGCAACATTACTGAACAGTGAATGTTGAGGGAACTGCTACGTACAAAGGTCGCATTCAAGACTGGATGCATTTCAAGATGATGACACTGTACTTAGCAGCGCGTTCAGATTCTCCCTCCTTAGCACTTTGTAGAGACTGTGGCACCCAGGAGAGCTGCACAGGGAGCCCTGCTTGCTGCCCTGCTATCATTTGGCTGTCTCTGTGCTGTGAGGCTTGGGGGTACACAGTGAAGTGGCTTTCTTCTGTGGTTATTGAGGAGACAAGAAGAGGACATGCACGATGGCATGGAAAACCAATGGATTATTCCAAATTTACTTGTTCTTGTACCTCATATTTATAGGTGTGACATTAAATCTCCAGAAATATAAGGAAGTTATGAAATACAGGGTAAAGAATAGAAGAATACACTAGACTAAAATCTTGCATGTTTTACTTCATTAAAAATATTGAACTACACAAACAACAATCCTGGCATCATCAATTTGATAATATAGTCACATAGTTCAATGTCTTTACTTGCCATTCAGTGTCCCTTATTGATTTGACACCATTGTCTTCACAGGTAGTTCTTAACATTCATCTAGTTATAAATGAACAGACATTGTGGCAAAACTATGCACTTATGCATATTCTTTGTAATGTGTATTATAGAAAATTGCTGGGTGGGGGATTCCTAGGGCAGCAGAAAAAAAGTGGTTTCTATGGCAGCATTTTTTCCCTGCTGGTAGATACTTGGACAAGATTTGGCTTTGAAGTAATATCAGGTATAAGACTTACTAGACCTGTTTCATTTTCCGTATTGGATACAGCAGAGTGACCTGAATGGGGAAGTACTGAACCAGTGAAAACAAAAAGATTCAAAGAGCCATATTATCGCTAGGTCTGCAGCTTCAGCCATTTCCGACCACGGCTATGAGCCTTGTGTCTCTTACTGGACTGGAAAGCAGGCTTCTAACTTCTTCTGTTTTGGCTTTGTACTTACACAGCAGTAGCATCACACAGTGGTGTCCAGTGTTTTAGCATGTGGGAATTTCCACTGTGCCATTTTGATTGTATGGATGTGTTCAAGGTGTACCTAGAAGCAGACCAGGAGTGCCTCTGAAGCAGACTATGAAGCGATGTTTATCCATAAGCATTTTCCCTAGTATTGGCTCAAAGCTGAGGTTCCTTAAATCACCAAAAACTTCTGAGAGACTGTAATTGTATGGCATATGTGTAAAGTAGCAGTGGAGCATTATGGTAAGGCTTGACATTTTCTTAGATGCTATAGAAGAGCACTAAAAAGGGACTCACTTTCTGCAGCCCACAAGTCTAGGAGACACAGACATGGCAGAAACATGATAGGAGCACTCTGAGTGTCTGCGTGTGTGTGCGCCCACCCTTAGTTTTTCTCAGGGACATCTTGCTGGTTCCTCTGGTGCACCAGCAGCAGCTGCATGGAGCACTGGTGTGTAGGTCACATTTTGGCTTCGGAAATTATTTTCTCCTTCTTAACGTTCTCGTGCTTGGTCATTTTTCTAGGTTCAGACTTATGCCTTGTGACAGTCTGATGAGCACTGTGGAACAGACAGGATAAAATATGATTTGGCATTGTATGTTTTTGAAAGCAAATGCTGTGGCTCAGAAAAAAAGATACAATCAGGAAATGCTGGAAGTTTTGCAAACTTTATTGGCTTGAAACCAAATGATCTAATCTGCATGTCAGCAGAAAAGTACTTCAGTGCCTCTATATGTGCTCTAATTCAAGTATTTCCAGTATTTTCTAAGGTTGTAGAGCAACAAACAGTAGCAATCTCTGTGTATGATCATGTATTTTATGCTAAAAACAACAGAGATGGTCTGGTGTACAGCACGGGCAGTCTTATTTTGAAAAAATGTAACAACACAGCAGCATTCAGTTTATTGATCCTGTCTCTTCATTAGTTCCTGCCTCATCTGTCTTCTTTCTCAGCATCATAAGCAGTGAAGCAGATAAAGACACAGTGCTGGAAGCGTTCATAGTAACTCTGAGACCGAATCCCACGCAACAGAAAGTCAGTAACAGAATTTACTGCCAGTCAATTTTTTTTTTCTTTTGAAATAAGAGCATTTTTAATTGCAATCTGTGGATCAAGCTGATCTTCATGTAATTATGCAATACCAAATACATTCCAACAAGAGTCTTTTACCAGCAAGACCAGTGAGTGTAATGCTCAATCCAGTGATGGAGGGGAGATAGGGAACACACTGTCAGCAGCCTGGATGAATTCTCCTTTTGTCTTTCACACATGTTTTTACAATTAAGTCAACTGGATCTGTGAACCAAAAAGTGGAAGAGGTTCTTCACAGAGCTCTCCCAAGCTGCATGCCAGTTTTGCAGTCTGCTGTTGAAAATATGCTTGCATTTACACAAAGTTAGCCCAATACTACTAAAGACAGCTATGAAGTATTAAGAAAGTATAAAAATTAGGGCATAATAGTAAGAAACTGATCTAGAGAAGCCTCTGAAGAACTGCCCCAGTCACCATGTAACGGCAGAATATGCCTGTCTTGGCATCATACTGAGGGAAAAATGAAACCTCATGAGAAAGGTAGAAAAAGTCCTGCTTGAAAGTGCCAGGATCACAAAGGATTAAATTAGAAAACATGAAAATATTCAGAAGTTTAATGAAGTGACTGAGTCAGTAACAGTCCATTTCTTTGGTCCTTCCGGCACATTTAATTCACTCCCTTTTTAAAATTAGATTATTTGTATTCTCTCCAGATTCAGTAATTTTCCAGCTATTTTATCACTGAATTACATTATGGTTCTTCACTCTACCTTTTTTCCCCAGGATGTGGCATTTACCCTTTTTTGTCCCCAGTAGAGCTTTTTACACTGAAATTTTGGGTTTGCCTCCTGGTATTCATTTGTGGTGTTTTACATAATCTTCCTAATGTTCTACAAATGCGTATACGTAGTATTTCTTTAGCTACTTGAAATGAGTCTTAGACCCAGCAAATTAGCACAGCTAATGAATAATTGTAAAAGCTAGCTAGAACTGTGTTTCCTATGGACTGCAGAAAAGCTCAGGCAAAAGGTTTGTCAGTGTTTAATGCCCTTTGGTGAACCAGTTTTGCAAATGCCGAAGCCAGTGTTATCTCACAGGTTGCATGCCTGAACTCTTAATGGATGCCCCTATTGAAGCCACAGGACGAAGACTTCTTCAGATTCTCCGACCATTTTTGCCTCCATGGAACAGAACGCTTGCTTTTGATCAGAGGTTCTAGGAAGGAGAGGTAACTTTTATTCAGATCACAGCCATATGAAGTTGGAGACCAGTAGAGATAGCATGTCTAGTACTGATCTCTACAGTTCTGGAGGGAACTCTATTTTCTTAACATTTTGCATTTTCAAAAGCAGACTCCCATTCATACTGACTCAGTCTGTATGAAAAAAGAGAAACCCTTTTGGAATTTGTTTGAACAAAATATTTAACACTATCTGAGTGATAACAGAATTTTTAAAAACCCACTTTTTTTCTTATTATTACAAAAGAAAACTTGATAATGTCTTTTTGAGCAGTCTCGCAGTCAAGGTGGCTAAGACTTCAGTGGTCTGTATAGACTTCTTAAAGGAGTAATGCATGTGGAATTGATTTTATCTAGGCTATTGTACATAGTAACTGAAAATTGCCTACCTAAAGTGCAATCACTATTTTCGTTTCTGCTAAGCTTGCAAGTATTCATAGGGAAAAATGGCAGGTATGCTGTGTAATTATATAACACACATTGAACTTTGGCATCCCCCAAACAGTCCAACAGACCTTTATGAAATATCAGCAAAAACTATAATTTGTTAAAAGTCCATTCTCTTCTTTTAACCAAAATACACTGTAGCTAGAGTGGAGCTACGCAAACAAATTTATCCTTACAGACAAAGATTTGGAAGAGTATCTTTTTAATACCATTTACTTTACTGTGATAGCACATTACAAACCCATACTCCCTCTGTATTAACAGGAGGAGTTCTGAATTTTTTTTTTTTATTTTATGGTGAAAAATAACTTGCAGAAGCAGGTTTTCACATTATTTGAACACTGATAGGGGTCACACTGGTCACTCTCCTTTTAATCTAATATAAAAGAGAATTACATGTGGTGGACCAGCTGCAGAATAAACGTCGTCCCTCACTCATTGTTCAGTTGACAGTTCCATCGTCCTCAGGGAGAAGGGCTGTCAAGGGACATCCTGCCTGTGAAGAGATGCTTGGTCTCTACTGATGCTGGAAAATTCAAAGTAATAAATGACCTGAAAATTAGGATTTAAAAAAATTGGGGTTTTGGCTGTTCAACGCATAGTCAGTGAAATTAACAGGACAGTGCAAGAACAATTTTTACTAACATGCTTTACTAGGGATACAAGCTCCCCCAACCTAAGCCAGAACAGGTTTTAAAGATATCAAAGCTCAGGAGTAAAAAAAATAAATGTTTCCAAATTCATGTCCTAATCCAACAAGGCTGACCTCTTTCCGTTGTCAGGTGTAGGTGTCAGCAGAAAAGATTTGTAAAGGTTTCAGTTCTTCCCTATCTGTAAGCACCTGATCAACATTCCAAGATGACACTCATCTCCAGACTGAAACATCTAAGTTTAGACATCTAGACATGGGCTATTGGCAGGATTCAGTTGCCTGAGCTTCCTTACCTAGTAACATTCCCAATGCCCAAGGACATTCCACCTGTTCCTCAGGTGCCTCTTCTAGAAATGTGCTAGTCTCAAGTGGGGTCCGGTGCACCAGCCATCAATCCCTGTGTGTATGTCTTGATAGCCACAGGCATCTCAAAAGGCACTCAAAATCCCACATGGAGCCTCTGACTAGCACTGGCCATTTAGTCTAGAGAACAGCTCATGTTGCTTTGAAGTAGATCCCAAGTGCAGGTTTGGCTGAACCTTCTCTCCCAGCCTGCTTGCTCAGCTGACAAGGCGTTAAATGCAGCTGCCCTCGTCAGCATCTAGGGTGAAAGCTACCGCATGGGTGGGAGCAGATTGATGGTCTTACAGAGCAGTACTAAGGACATATCAGATAGCACTACATGTGTATGAGCAGCAGAACCAAACCCCAGCACTCAACCGACTGTAATAGGAGGGCTTAGGCAGTGCACATTTAGACACTCATTCTTAGGTGTTTTAGTCGCGAAACGAATACCTTTCTGAATGCCTGCACTAATGACTACAGAGGTCTGTGCTCGGTGTGACTATCTTGTAAAAGTCATCTTCTGTTACTCAGCTGCATGTAAGGCTTTGGCAGTCCATGGGAGCAAGCATCCTTACAGTGCCTTCTGCCTCACTGCTCTTAGGAAAACTTTTCTTGGAGCTGGTAATGACGATGCCCTCCAGGATAATGGAAAGCAGAGTGCTGAAATGCTCTCTGGGTGCCAAAGGTCAGCATCTGTTTTCTAGCTTTTCTTGCCCTGGTATTGAATCTGTAGTTGGATCTTTTTGTGCCTAAACTGAGCAAGCTAATGGAACTGTGCAAGCTTACTACTGTGCACACATAGCAGGTGACTCTACAGGCTGATAATGTGGTGTAGTATGCTTCTCGGTGGCCTCAGAAAAACCCGAGGATACAATTCAAAGCTGATGATCGCATTTTATTGGTATATTTTTTATAAAAAAGATAGGCGTTGTTATACCTATATCAATTCTATGCCATATCATCTACCCATGATATGTATGGTACATCCTTATTATTATATACACCCTGTGCTAATAAAAGTCCATTTCTATAACTAGGGTAAAATTAGTGCTATAGTAGCAATCAAATGACTGCTACAGCACTGCCCCAAGTAAGAAAGAATTTCAGGGATGGATAGGAAACTTAAAAAAATCTAACAAATTCTCTTTGACTATAGGTTAATGCTATATATAACGTATATAGCGTATTTAACATATACTGTGTATACTGTAAAGCAAACTAAGAGGACAGAAAGCATAAGCATAATTTGGTTAATGAGGATTCTGTCTCTAAACCATTCTTTGTCTTGAATCACTTCAAAATCCACCCGGCAGGGTACATTTTGTGACTGCCTCCAAGCCAGATTGCCAGCTTTGGACTGCCGGCAAGTGCTGGCCTGAACCAAGCCAAAGTGTGCTCCTCCATACAGACATCCTGTGCTGGGGAGATTAAACCCCAGAGGAAAATCTTTTGAACAGTTCTAAAAATACCATCTCTGTTCTTATTCTTCTCTGCCAAAACAAATTACTACTATTTGTCCTATGTAAAGACTCCAGTAACATTGCTGTTGGGAACTCAGCTGCTCTGAGACCAAAAATCCACCCAATAAATCCAATAAAAAAGAACCGAAGAGCCAAAAAGAAGGTATTATTCAGGTACATGAGCATGCAACTGTCATGCAGTTACAAGGAGATGGACAAGATGACCTAGAGTATATGTCTTTTCTTCTCTATCAAAAATTGTTCTGGTTCTATAATTAGATCAAACAAAGTCATGCTTTCTTCAGCCTGCAAGTGGTGCCAAGTGTTATCAGTATGGAAAGGCAGGACATTTAAACCACTCAGGCAGGTGAAGTCACTGTCACTGATATTATTTTCCTGAGTGCTGATAACGGATTTTCAGCTAATCCAGTTCACAGACTACTTTGCTATATTGTAATGATATTTGCACCCCTGGAAGTCAGCCACATGCTATTGAAATGATGCTTGATAATGTTTCTGTACCTGTTCTGCTTCAATTGACCTGACTGCAGTGTTATCAAAATGCTCAGTTTATAGAACCTAAGCTATATTTGATGTCTCCTTGACGGAAAAGAAAAATCAGTCCCTAAACATAGTGACCTTAAAGCATAAGTTATAGACGACACTTTTCTTAAATGCAAGAGGGAGCAAATTCACTTTGGGGCTCACTTTCTTTTCACTGCTATTTCAAATCTGCAGGTTGCTAATGGACTGTCCCACACTCCTGCACAGAGCAACCCTCATATTTGACCCCATCTCCTTGGTGACAGGCTGGATGCAGGCTAATGGGTGGGCTATGGAATGAGGTTGTATTACCATAGCTCAGAAAGCTAGCATTCCCACTTTTAACATAAACCTCTCAAGCTCAGAAAGATACAGAGAAGCTGAACAACCCAGCTGTCAACCAAGGAAGCACTGTATAATACAGTCGGCTAACAAATGGCCTACTGATGTGCAGCAAAACCTTCGTGCTTTACAGAGTTCAGGCGAATCAGGGCAAATGTGGTAGAACACTCGATGGAGGAAGTTGCAAAAAGGGGATCACAGTCTGCTCTCACTAGCATGTACCCAGGCCCTGTCTACATTAACAAATAATTTGGTATATCACAGAATCACAGAATGGCAAGGGTTGGAAGGGACCTCAGGAGTGCATATGTGAATTGAAACGGTTGGGTTTCAGACACCTACATTGACCTTGTGGCTCAGAGATTTTGCTTTGGACTAGCTTTAGGCTGCTTA
Organism: Egretta garzetta; assembly: GCF_000687185.1. Taxonomy (NCBI): domain Eukaryota; kingdom Metazoa; phylum Chordata; class Aves; order Pelecaniformes; family Ardeidae; genus Egretta; species Egretta garzetta. The sequence goes on from NW_009258383.1 coordinate 1,506,080, forward strand.
CTTGGAGCAATTGTCCCCACCCACACATGTGGCTCAAAGTTGTCTGCAGGGTAAGACATTAGTTTAGACCTTTATGTTTCCATTAGTGGTTGGAGCACATTTGGCATGCACCCAGGGCAGGTCTTCTCCTTTAGTTTCCCTTGAAAGAAAGCAAGACTAGGGAAGTGATCATCCCCTTCTACTCAGCACTGGTGAGGCCACACCTCGAATACTGTGTTGAGTTTTGGGCCCCTCACTACCAGAAAGACATTGAGGTGCTGGAGTTTCTCCAAAGAGGGGCAGCAAAGCTGGTGAGGGGTCTGGAGCACAAGTCTTATGAGGAGTTGCTGAGGCAACGAGTTATTTTAATCTGGAGAAAAGTAGGCTCAGGCGTTATTGCTCTCTACAACTACCCGACAGGAGGCTGTAGTGAGGTGGGGGTCAGTCTCTTCTCCCAAGTAACAAGGGATAGGACAAGAGGAAATGGTGTCAAGTTGCACTAGGGGAGGTTTAGATTGGATATTAGGAAAAATTTATTCACCAAAAGGGTTTGTGGTACAGTCAGAAAATATGCAGCCTTTACCCTTCCTCCAGTAACTTTGAAAACCTTCTTCATAATCTGCACACTGACACTCATTGTAAATGGAATTCATCCCAGTGCAGAGAGATAGTCAAGCTCCTAATTTTTGCCCAAGGGAGTGCAGAGAATCATAAGCAGGTTTTCTATGCAGGGTTGAATTTAATCGAAAATTAGATGCCAGTGTCACTTCATTACATTTCAGGGCAATACAACTAATTATCAAATGCAGGATCTGAGAAGAAATGAGGTGGCTTCAAAAAATGTCCTGGTGAGCAATTAGTGTAAAAAAAAAGATTTTTTTGTTCAATAGATGATAAATTTGTGGGCAGGAGTATAATTTCTGAATAAAGTAATATGCGAAATGGGCTGGGTTTGTGCCTGTTGTATGAATATCTTGTTTGCTTTGTCACTTTAGTTTTCCATTATTTTATTGTATCTTGACTCCTTTTTTGTTTATGGGAAATATAAGCATGACATTAATTTCATTATCCTATTCTGCATGCAAACATGTGTTACATTTGCAAATGAAGAAGTGGTAAGGAGAAGCAAATTCAGTCAGAGGGTTTATTATGCATGCACAACCAAGCAAATGCTTGTTTTAGAACAGTACATCTTGAACAGTTGCGATAAGAATTGCCAGGATTTAAGTAAGAGTTTTATGAATAGAAAATTTTTAAAAGTAACTACTATAGAAATTACTTCGGTTCATTGACCTCTGCATGTCTTATCTTCACTAGCACCACAAATTGTGATATTCATTATTAGACTGAGTTAAAATCTGAAACAGAGAAACAAGGGACAAATGTGGGTATTATTAAAATATGTAACTTGTCATAAACTCTCATTATTGTAAGTAGCCTCCTTTTTTATGGCATCTTAAATAAAAATGAAGAAAACTGCAAAAAGATGTTTTTCAGCACTAACCATAAAAGCAAAAATCTTGAGAACAAGAATTTTGTACATTCAGACTAATCTAAAATACTTGTTCCAGTAAAATCTGAACTTTGCTGTAAATTCCAAGATATTAATACCATGCATGAAGTGATGGAACCATAGGTTTGCTTGAAGTGATTCGTGAAAATGCAGCTCATTAGCAGAGCCAAGTTGGTAGCAGAGATAGTAGTAACACTATTTCTCCTTATGGCATAGTATAATATTGTAACATTATTTAGATTTAGTGATGTTAACTTCTGTGTCTGTTAAAGTCACAGTTCACAGCGCAGGTGGTCTATCCTAAGTGACACAATGCTATATGAAGGATACTAATGTAGAAATTAATCATAAAATTTTTCATATGGATACTTGGATGTGTAATGGAATATTGTGACTTGAAATATCAGCAGCCATTTCACACAATGTATTTCTATATTATATTACAGTTATGTTATATTAATTTAAAATATTAATAATATACTGAAACCAATAGTGATAATATTATATTTATTGATATTATATTAATATCAGCATTATCTTGACATTATATGTAGGGGTTTTATTTTATTACTGTACTAATGGTGTAATAGTATAATTATATAATGTATGTAATATGTATAATATAGTAGGTGGAACTATAGTATAGTTTCATAGTTACACTATATGTACTGTACTAAATAAACTGTACACACTATATAAACTAAACAGGCAGAAAGGTATATAGAAAGGCATGTATATAAATGTTCTGGGGTTTTTCTTCACCTAGATAATTAGTGTGAAGTTTTTCTTTCTTTCATCTTCCATGGTTATATTTTCTCCTTCCTCCCTCCTGTGCCTTGTCATTCCTTTATTTTCCAACCATCTTAATCTTCTTTGTCATATTTTTCTGTGCTTTCTAGATATCCTCCCTCACTAAAATTATTGAAGATGTAGTCATGCAGTTCACTGGGCTAAGGCTGGAACACGGGGTGCTATTTCTGGCACAACCACAAACCTGCAGGCAAATCTTATTCATGTCATCTCACTGCCTGGTTTCACTTTTTCCATAGTGCTAGAAGCATATAGTGTTGTACCGAGCTCCTCTGTCCTCCTAGTGATTAGAAAAGGGATATGAATAAATGCAGTGCCATGTTCCCAGCTTGATAAGCAAGTTCACCTTGTGTGGACAAGACATGAAAAGGGCCAACAAGAGGAATTGCTTAGCTATTTAACTTCAGGAAGGCATCCAAATCCCTGAAGGAAGGACACATAAAGCTCCATTTTCTCTCTTGGTATTTCCTAATTCTGTCTCTTTAAACATGCTGGATTTATGCTGGGTTCACAAAAGGCAGCTGTGATGCTCTACAGGTTCCACTATACAGCAAGGGGCATACAAGCTGCAAAGTTGAGTATGGTGAGGCCGAAGCCCTAGCACTGCATTCAGTGTGGGAGTCAGTCAGGCTTCAGAATGATGTTTTGAATATTAAATATAAGCTTATGCAAACACATGAAAAATAGAGATGAAGACAGAGATGGCCATATAAATCACACATGGACATAGTTGGGTTTTTATTTCTACTATAAAAAATATACAGTAATTTGGCAAAACTTGTCACAGTTATTCTATTAGAATAGAATAGGTTGTTTCCAATATAGAAAAATACCTCGTACTGAATTCCTAACCGGAGTTTACTATTTAGAGGTCACTGAATATGGCTGAGTGTCCAGCATTTAAGAGCTGTGTTCCTCTCAAATGGGGAAAAAAGAAAAAATTTGCAGGACAGCAACAACTGCTAATATGAAGTTTGAGTGCCACCTGGTCACCCCTGTCATGATGCAAATGAAGGTCTGATTGTTTTTAAAACACTATAGATGTGCTTCCCAAATGGTCTAGTCATAGTCCTAATGAATCGAGTCAGAACTTTTGCTTTAGTCGTTTCATATGGCACAGTACTTGTGTTAAAAAGGGAGGACAGTATCTCTAAATACAGGCAGTGAGACCTGACAAAAATATTATTCCCTGGACATTTCTTGCGTTATTCCCCACATGTGTGGGGGATGGTTGCAAATGCTTGCACTGCTGAGAGCACACGTCCCGTCAGACAGCTATTGATATTAGCGTGAGCCAGCTCAGAAGAATCCAGCTTCACATTAACACATCAGATCTCGTAATGGCCAATTTTCTATTGGGTTTTTCTGACAGTATATTGACAGCGTAACAGAAAGCTGCTCAGGATGAAAGTTAGACCAAAATCACCAGTGATGGAAACGTACCAGAATAAGTTGCTTTAAAACAAAATGTAAGCAGTGAAGTGTCAATGGGGTGTACACAAAATAATGAGGTTTAGAGACTGAGGCAGTGCAATGTTTGTGCAGAAGGGAAGTAATTAACAGAACACCATATAAAATAGCTCCCCTAAACTTATTAATATGCTTACTATGCAGAGCTGCTTTTTTTTCCTGCCCATCCACATTAACTCTTTGTTAAACTTTTCATTCATATTGCAAGTACCAACTCAGTCTGAGTTTAGAATATAGTTCAGAAACTACATTCATATTGATTACGGGCATATATATGGCGTTACACCAAACACTGAGTGTGGCTCCCAGACCCTCTCAAGCTGTAGCCTTTCAGTGAAGTCTCAGTGTACTGGAGGACTATGCTGCTGCTAGAGTCATAGAATCATAGAATACCTCGAGTTGGAAGGAACCCATAAGGATCATTGAGTTCAACTCCCTGCTTGTCACAGGACTACCTAAAACTAAACTATATGACTAAAAACATCATCCAGATGAAAATTACTGTTCATTTGCTTCTACTTTCATACATACAGTTATGTAACCGAATATTATTCTAGTGAAGCCAGTGGCAAACCAGTGAGATTATAAGCAGGTTTTTGTTTGTTGTATTTTGTTCAAGAACAGGCAGTTTACTGTGCACGTTTTAAATACTGGGAGGAAATGTCTCGTCAGTAATTCATTGAGTCGTCTATTTTAATTAGATCGAGAGTTAGAGAGCTCACACATTTGTATTCATATTCATTAAGCAAGTGCACCGTCAAACCTTATCTAATAAGGTTGTGCACTGTTTTATAACGCAGGTGGCTGTGCTAGCAGGTTATCTAAAATCAAAGTTACAAAGTACTTTTGTTAACTTATGTAGCATTAAAATCATTAAACATTCAATGCAGAATCATGGTTCAAAAGTAAAGAAGAATCCAGAGTCTGTAATAGATATGAATTCAGCCGTTTTTTAAGAAGACTCACTCTTAAGAAATGTGACACAGTAAGGCAGGAAATTTAATGATGGTACTCTTGGAGTTGAGAACGCCCCATTTGTATTTATAATAGGTGTTAGTGAAGCCAGAAATATTCTTTCAAGTTGAGAGACACCAGCCTAGTTCATTTTTCTGAAATCAAGAACCTCTAATGTTGCACTACATTCAGTAAATTCACGGGATTAATTGACACCCCAGGAGGCCTCGTGAAACAGCATCAAGCTGTAATCAGCTGCTTGAGTTGTTGTCTCAAGAAGCCTCAGGTCTCTGCGGCAGCACTAGAAGTGCTTGTTAAGTCTGGGTAATGTATTCACAACCGAGTACTTGTGACAGAATTAGCTCTATGTCATACAGTTTATTCATTTGAGGGGAGATGAGGATGGATTATCTCTTATTTGTTCAACAAAATATCTATTTAAGATCTTTTGTGCCCTAGACAGACATATTTATTTTAAACTGCTTGTTGTATTCTGCAATGCTATTCCTAATACCAACAATCATGTATGGTGAATTCAAGAGCACAATAGATGTTTGTTATCAGTTTGATATCATGTTAGTCTGATGCTCAAAAATATCACAGCATAAAAAATATAGTCTTTGATTATAAAGAGGTATTCTTTTCCTTTTCCATGTCTTGTTTTTTTTTTCAAATCTGCCTCTGCAAGAATATACTCACCTTGCCTTTTAATAATTTTAATAATTTCAGGTAATCCCCTTGGATCTAAATTTTATCTTCTCTTTTGTTTGTTTTGTTTTTCCACTTATTATGCGTGTTATAGCTGGATCTAATGGTCCCATTAGAATCAATAGCAAAACTTCCATTGACTCCAGCCACTCTGGACTGTGCTAGACCCTGGGATGGAGACAGAGGTGGCTGCATCTCTGGTTTCTTGTTACGCAGTTTCTGGGGAGGGACCTCACCACGAGGTGGGGATTGGGTGGAGCATTTTAGGCAAACATTTTTAGATAGCCCTTCATGCTCTTTTGCAATATGTCTTTACCCTGGGTGACAGAACAGAAAGAAGAGTTGGTAAGTGGCACCAAGGTGTCCCAGTCAACCATGAGTGTGGGGGTTTCTCCACACTCTCATAAGGGCCAGGAATTTGCACCAGTGATATATTCTGACTAAATTTCTTTCTTGTCTATGACTAAGTAATCAAACACATTGCAGACTCACAGCTGATTAATGTCTCTACTGACTATACTGCCTGGCAAACACAGAAAGTGGCAGGTAGGACCAGGGTTCTATCTCTGCCATGGGCTATAAGTTGAAGGAAAGGGGGGAGCAAAAAAAAAAAAAAAAAAAAGGAGGGATGCGAACAAAGCCACAAAGTCATGCCGGATCAGCTGTAAGTCAAGCAAGATACCATGTGCTGAAAGGATTTTGCTGCATGATCTTGGAGTTGATGTACACTGAGCATGGAAACTGAAGAAAACCACTTGGCACTTGAGTCACATTCACCTACAGCAGTGCTCAGCATGGCTGCTGAGCCATCGCTTCTTGTGTGTCTCCACTCATTTCACTAATGCATTCACTCCTCCCTGCTAAGGAGACCTCCTTATGCTAAGAATAAAAACTAGTGCTTTATCTTGAAAAGTCTTTCCTAGAGGAAGGTTGGAACTGAAGATGTGATGCAAGAACATAGACATTGAACAGAGGCTTTGGATTCGTTAACATGAATTCAATTTTAAGTCTGGAGGTGCTGGACAGAGAGTGAATTAATGTCTTCGGTCAATAATTATTTTCCACAGTCAACTATCAAGTATTCATGTTAATTCTTTAGATATGTCAGCGCCTACCGTCTTTTGGTTATGGACATATTCCCAAGTCATCACACAGAAGTGATTTTGGAAAGTAGTTGTTTCCCTTTGGGTGCAGGGGATACTACCAGGCAATTATTCCTGTGTGGTGACTTTTGAGCAGGGGATGACAGAGAGTTTTACTTTGGAAATTGCCATTATACAAATGGAGTGCCCAGCTGTGTTTAGAAAAGAAATTACTTTTAATTCCCAGGTGTGCTGCAGGGTGGGTTTCCAGCCATAAGCATTTATCTAAAAAAGAACTAGAAACAATATTCCTTCCTTCCACCCTTCTACCCTTCCTTCTATCCTTCCTGCCTTTCACCCTCATTTCCACCCTTCCTTATACCCTCCCTTCCTTCCTATCTTCCTCCCTCTCTCCCTCCATGCATTTTTTTTTCCATCAGAAGGCAAATTTCATACTTTCATTTGGCAGATTAATGGAAGGAATGTTTTTGCTTTGCTCAGATCAGTGGAATTGTATCATGTATAAGACTGCAGAGTTAATAAAAAAATGTATATAGAATTTTGCAACTCACATGAATGCGTTTGGGGAGAGGCAGAGGAAGAGGGCTATATGTGTGTGTAAATAACTTTCCTTTTTCCATTTGGACTTCTGAGAGCAATTTGGAATTCTTTATTTTTTCACTTGGATAACCTCAAACGCTGAGAAAAGCCAAAGCTTTCATAAATCTGTTTTGGGCTTCTGTTGAAAAAAAATGCAAAAAGCAATGCATGAAAAGCTAATGTGCAGAAATACCTTGGTTTCTGGTTAAAAACATGTCATCAAATGCTACATAATGCAATCATGAGGCAGTATTTTATGGGGAAGTTTTAAGAGAAGGTGGACAGTATAGATATAATTCAAATATATGGTTAATGCTTACCTTGTAAGACATTTTTCTGAATTGGATTGCAAATATACATAATATAAGAAAATAAATTTACCAGTCTGGATTTACTAAAAGTTTATTAATATTTTATCATAAAATTAACAATTATTCTCTGTTTCTATGAGCAATAGAAACCCACCGATATTAGACACTGTATTGCATCATTTATGATACTGAATTATTCTTCATGAACTGGCTTTAATATTATAGGATCTACAAAGAAAGAGTCAAACAATATTAAAAGAGAGAGGATGTAAATATTTAATGTTATTGGTATTAAAGACTATAAAAAGCTCTCTGATATGATTAGTCTGTATTTTATGAAAAAGGCACTTAATAAAAAAAAGGTTCTAGCAGCCACAGATGAGTTGTGTGATAACTATTCCTGTGTTCATAACAAATACTGTATTTTCCTACACAGTTACTGCATGATCAATATCATTATTGTAAAGTGCTTTTAGCTAACTCAAATATGAAAGACGCTGCATATAAGTTAAATTCTGTTGTGTTCTATTGAAGGTTTTAGGTCAAAACATACAAAGATCTTAAATTATGTCAAGTAGGTTTCATCCGAAAAGAGGTGGCAGACAAAGAAATACAATATCACACAATCTGTTAAATGCAGTGCTGGAACATACATTGTACTATAAAAATTGCAATAGGAAAACGAGAATGGTAAGAGATAAATGGAGGACTAAATCTTCAGATTAATTGATAATGCCTCGCTCATCAGAAAAGAGGTAAAAGAAATTATCACTTGAGAGGAGGAGAGAGAAAGTAGTATGAAATAGTGAACAGGTTGAAGGAATTAACTTTAAATGGAAGGCAGACAATAACGTCACAATCAGATTCACTGAAGGACTCACATTTGGGCAGAGAAGCAAGACTACAAGGAAAAAGTGAGTGATGTATTTTTTTTCTTCTGCGTAACAGGAACAGTTCTGTCCAACTTAGAAAAAACATTTCTATTCTACCTACATTTTAAGATAGTCATATTGAAATACAATTTCACTGAAGCCTTAGCAGGGAATCTAGATTTACAGCAGTCACACCAGTCACCATATCTGTAGTATAGATGGAAACATTCTGAAGTTCCTCTGTAATTTTCTGTCTTTTGAGTCTTGCTCATGAGTCTCTTAGAATTCGCTTTTAAATGCCTAGAATATAATCTTAACAGTAATAAAACCACATTCGTTTCTACTGTTATCCCAGAAATTGGTTCAGCCTCTACAGCCATGTCGCAACCCTGACAGTTCTGGTGCCTTTTGTGTTCTCATGTTGTCTTTGAGTCACATCCCTTCATCTTTTGGGGGCTGTTGCTCTAGTTGCAGAATAACAACAATTTTTCATTTTCTTCTAATGGCAGAATTAGTATTTGGAAATTGTTATTTAATTACTTCATACCTAGAAAATACTTTTAAAATAATAAGTCAAATGCCAATCATAGCACTAATATAGGACATAGATTAACAATGAAGCTCAGATAAAAATCAGGCAGCATCACATATCATTAAGCAGATTTAGTACAACTGTAGATTTTCCTAAATCTTCACATCGGATTTAGTTTTCTATTAGCATAGTCAACCAAACCACATCATACATTCCCCTTCATAAATGTATCATGCTCTGTCTTTAAGTGACGCCCCCTGCTTCAGTGTGAAGGTTGTTCTTAAGTCTGTTCCACTGATGATGAGAAACCTTCTGGATTCCAGCATAAATATAGTAAAGGCTTTATGTTATGTACCATTTGGTCTTTTTAAGTATATTTCCCTGTCTCTTTTTTAAATTCCACATTTCCTGTAATATTTTTTTCTTTTTTTTTCATCTGTGTCTCACTTGTTGGTTAATCTGTAGGAAAAGATCCTTCATCATCTTCTGTTTCAACCGGGGGTTGCCCCAGCCCAGGTGCAGGACCTTGCACTTGGCCGTGTTGGACCTTGTGAGGTTCACATGGGCCCACTTCTTGAGCTTGTCCAGGTCCTTCTGAATGGTACTTGTCCCTCAGGCATGTCAGCCACAGCACTCAGCTTGGTGTCATCTGCAAATTTGCTGAGGGTGCTCTCTATCCCACTGTCTATGTCACTGATGAAGAAATCAAACAGTACTGGTCCCAATACAGACCCCTGGAGGACACCACTCATCATTGATCTCCACTTTATACCTTCGTTTTCTGAAATGGGTGATTTAGCTTTCTTTCCTATTTATGTTATTTCCATTCTATTTCCAATATCCTCTTTGAGCTGGTTATTTATCCTAGAACTCTTGTTTCTGCACAATATGTCATTCCAGGCAGTTTTGCTCACTTAAAGAAATTACATTTAGCTTAATTACTTCCTTTAAGCTCTTTAAATATATCCCTTTGCAATGAAAAATGATCTAAACTCTCAAATGCACTTTATTATATATTTCTTTTGAAATTAAACTGAACACATACAATTTTGTATGTAACTTTCAGTTAGGTACCTAATTCCCTTTGCAGATCAACTCTTGATCACATTTTCAGAAAATCTAAAAGATGCAGCTGCTTAAGTTCCACCAATTTCTGAAAATGAGGGGGAAAATGTTGAACCACACTGAGATGTTTGAAAAATGCCCTCTATATCCACAGCAAGGATTTTTGGTGATTATATGCACCATTTATAAAGTTAAAAAAGTGTTTAGAAAATCTCAAAGTACGAGTCCCTTAGAAAGTTATCAAAAGCAGCAATGCGTCTTAGAATATAAAAGATTTGCTGAAAACCTGAATAACCCTTTTTTCTTTGAATCCATATGTCCTATAAGGCTGATTCCAATCAGCGCTAACGATTTTAATACTAAATAAGTTAGGAATAGGTTCATGATTCCTTAAAGTTACAGCTCTCTATCTGTCCCATTTGTTCCAATAGGTTTGTACTCTGAAAGGCATGTAGGACCTGCTAAAAGCATTGCACTTCTGAGGTTTCAGCATTCTAGTAGCAAATGGTAGTGCATACAACTGAAAATCCTGCAGTAATTGGCTGAGCATGAAAAATATGAAGATTATTTATTTGCAAAGGTTAGGAGCTCCCCTTTATAAGTCAGCTGAGAATGACAGTATTTACTACTTTTGAAGAAGACAAAATTCCTTTCCAATAGATAACTCTGTAATTCCTCAGTGTCGATTCCCACACTGGCAGAAACTATGCGAAGAGTTTTCAAGGTGGAGAATGGCAGAACACACGTGAGGTAAATGAAAACTTTCTGTATTGCTGGCTACTGCAGCTGAACAAAATTACTTTCTTTTTATTCTACCTCCACAGCTAAACTTCCCTAGCAAATTCTTTAGGTAAGACAGCACCACCAGGGTAAAAAAGAGAGCATTCAGGGAAAAGTTCATTAATTTAACCATCCTGCTGTTCAGTTGTATATCCTAATATCAGGACATTTGTGTGGTTCTTAAGTTTCACACTGCACAAAAGTACTTTGATTACTTCCTGCATTCTATCACCTGCCTACTGAGTTTCAGAGATATTTTAAAATCTATTTTGCTGTAGCTGCAGAAGAAAAGATATAAGGGCATAAAAATTATGTGCAGTTATCCCAAGAATTGCTGGATGAGGAAGAAGTGCTGAATGAGTACTCAAAATGAAGGTTCTACAGTTGCTGTCTCTCCACATCCCTGTACAGGTCCTGACTACCCAAAGATGTTCTGTACCAGCCAGGGCAGTTCTACAGATGTCCCTCAGAAAAATGTTATTTACAAGTGCTCACATGTATGATCCAATGAAAAGATGAATTACAGACTGAAATCTAGTTTGCCCATGTAGCGTGTAACTCACTTTTAAACCCCTTATCCCTATACTGTCCTGCTCAAGGATCTCCCAAGCACGCCTATATCTTTCTCAAATTGTGGAGACCAAAACTGCCTCAAAGGCTACATCTGCACTTTGATCTGCCCCAACAAGCAGGCCTAGTCTCTTCGGCCCAGTGATGCAGAAAAAACTGTCAGCCACCCTGCACCCCAGGGTAAACAGGTTATGTCCGTGCTTGGCCTATGTCTCTATGTGGTACCCTTAGGTATAATTTTTACATTTTTTTTTTTATTTCAGTCTCTCTGAAAAGGTGGGAGGGCTATGTTAAAACACTACTTGGGTAGTTCTTTTGTGCCATGATGCTGCATGCGTTTTTATGGCATGGAGGTGTTGCTTGCCTTGGGGAAGGCCATGAGTCAGGGATGCCTGAGGGAATGCAGTTTGATGGTTGTTGGAAGACTATACAGGGCATGGAGAGCCTGGTGAAGTTTCATCCTTGCTGCCTGTAGAGTGTGGTCCCTGAACTGAATGTTATTCTAGAACTGCACTCATTTTTATCTCAAAGGGAACTAGCAAGTTTACTCTGAAATGAAAGCCTGAGAATGAACTATCACACATGGAGTGGGGATGATGGAGGGCCAGGTTCCAGGAACCAAGTTATTTGCTGGTGTAGATGTATCCAATAGTATTTTACAGCTGACATTTCACCAATACTGAATCAAGTGGAATCATTACCCTCAGCATCTTACATATAACACTACTATTAACATGTCAGAAAGTGATTTGCCTTGACTTTCATTGTTGACTTTCATTTAATTTCTTTTCCACTCTAACCTCCTGGACCTTTTCCCTTGCATTTGTGTTTACTCAGCTATTCACAAGCCAGTATTGGTGAATGTGATTTCCCCCTCCAAAGTGCAGCACTTGACACACATCTTATTGAATTTTATCTTGCTGATTTCAGATCGTATCTCAAGATTATTACAGTAATTTTGAATCCTGATCCTGGTCCCTAAAGTATTTGTATGCCCTGTGCTGTTAATTAGTATCATTCATAGATTTTGTACATAATCACAGTTCATTTTGTCATCTAAGTCACTAATGAAAATGTACTTAAAATTCTTAGATGTAGAATATAATTCTGTAGCATATTCATGTGCCTGTATTTGTCCTACTTCTTCTTCAACGTCTAGTCTGAGAATCCCCAAAGGCACCTCAGTAGTTGCATCAGTATTTAATACTTGCACTCAAGTCTAATCTGGTTCACAGAATTATATTTATGTTATCAAACTCTAACAATGCTGACTGCTTATGTCCCCAAAGAGGGACCAGTCTGTCACTTACTGAGTTCTGTGTTAATGTGAGTTAGGTATTCTGTCACTAATTTTGCATTCCCATTTAGAAATGACCAAATTAGGTGACCAAAAGTGGGCTAATTATGTTACATTTTTCTCATGTTCTATGTACAAGCACCATGCATTTACTCCACTATATTTGTAGAAATCCATGGGTTTGTAGAAAACTGACTCTGAAAGTTTGACTGTATCAAGTGACCTACTTTTCACCTTAGTCCATTTGAACATAGCAGATATATTTACTACCAGTTACTGAGTGGTATGGTTTTGTCTAGATCAGCATACTTTAATGGCCATGCAGTCTATTAAATATCTCTTACAGACTCGGGATTTAATAAATGATTTCTAATTGACTAGGTGTCAGTGGCAACATTCTAGAAAACTCAGTTACATGGGATTTTTCATTGATTTTCCCTATATTAGAAAATGAAATGTCAGATACCATTAATTGCATTTTCACAATAAGAAGCATACTGCAAAAGTAGCTGCTAGGCAAAAGCACTTCCAGCCTAACATGCAATAGAAGTATTCTTCTTAAATTAATCCAATGTATAAACATTTATTACAGTTATGTGCCTCTGTGGGCCAAATTGATGTGAATGTAATTACAATCTATAATATGGAACCATTTTGCAGGCTTCTAGGAAAAAAATGCATTCAGGTATATTCTGCACTCATTTATCTTTATACAGTATACTATCTGCAGCCAGCAACGTAGAGGGTGGTTAACCCAGGGTATTTAGGAGTTCTTACCTATGACAACTGCATTATCCCTGACATCAGCTTGCACTTACTGTTGACCATTGCTCAAAGATAGAACTGCTAACTTATAAGTATACACATGCTTACCCAGGCTATATGTCATTTGTAAGAAGTGTACAATCTAGAATAAAGTTTATGAAACTGTGACACACATATTCATTACCATTGGTGGTGCCCAGTTCAAAATACATTGGTGCATCTTGCCTGCTTTCCTGTGTCTGCATTGGTGTAGTCAAATGTTCATGATCATATGTGTTTTCTACAGATGTAATTCTACAGATTTTCTTTCATGTGGTTGCATTTATTATGCCAGAATTGACCACCAGCCTCTGTAGTCCTAGGGAGATGATATTAGCAGTCTGGATGTGAAAATTCATTTGACTATGCACAATTTACTGTAGTGCTAGAAGTTCTTATGTCTTTGTAGAGAAAGAAAAATCCATGACCTTTCTAAAGTATGTGATGTAGCATTCAATTTCCCTGCATCTGATCGATAAGCAAGCAGGAAATTATATCTTTTGCCATGGTAGACAAGCATAATTAAGCAATAAGGCAATGGAGGTAGTTGTGATTATCTTAGGATGCACCTGGGAGCTGCCTTGTTGCTATTTTAAAACATCTTTATGCTAAGGGAACTGTATTAATTTCTGCTGAGAAAGATAAAGTTGGCAGTTTGGAATGCTCACGAGCAGCAGTTTCAGTTGTGCTTCACAGAGAGTAATGTGGTGTCTTCACCCTAAACAATTAGGCTTCTCCTTCAGCAGAAGCAAAGATGGAGCAGGCTGTAAACATTTAATTGACAGTTCAGACCCAGGAAAAAAAAAAAACCAACCACCAAAAAAACAATTATGCTTTGGCTGGCTGCCAGTGAGTGCAAAACTTACATTTTTACCAGTTTAGAATAAAAATACGTTGCTCCCAACACTTGACTTCCAGGGAAGACATCTTTGCATAATTAATGCTATTGCATCCGCTTTCTAATTTATGCATTTTAATTATACCAAAGGCCCGGTGAATAATTAATGTTAGCAAAACAACGGGTCTGAAGCATAAGCTGAAAAGTATTGCTTTTTAATGGGCTTTGTAGATTTAAATAACTAATGAAAGCTATTTAACTATTTGATTGCGAGAGTATTTCCCCCTGATACAATCAAGTATTAACCACCATTACTGAGCAGCCACTCAAGTGGAGAAATGTTAGCTCAGGATACCTGTTTTCACAATCGGCCAATATGAGTATACCACAGTAAATTAAACCTCCTCAGCCTTATGCATGCAGGAAAAAGATTTATTTGGATGTCTGGGAGGGACTGACATGTCATTGGCATCATCTATAAGATGTAAAATCAAAATTCCAGGCACAAAATTCCTCTTTGACCTCCTGTTTTCAAACAGGTCAGCTCCTGTAAGTTTCATGGGGAGATTTAGAACTGAATATAAAGAAATACAATATAGAATTCTTTATCCTGAGTTCAGCAATCTAAGAATTAAGGATGTAGGCCAGGTTAGTAATTTAGAGCTTTGCAGTGGTCAACAGAGAGGCATGGCACCTCTGGAGAGTTTCATCTTATCCTAAAATAGGTTTTGGAAATAGATGTGATTAATCACCATTTGGCAGTGGCTATCATTTTTCTATTTCTTACAGAAGCAGCTTAGGATACTGCCTTACACCATACACCTAATGTCTAGACAGTCTAGTTTAGATGAAGTTTATTTCACTAGCCACAGCAGCCACTAAACTACCACATGAGAAAGACTGACTGTCACCAACCTGATGGCATAAAGACCAGGGCAGAGCAGAAGGACTCACAGCACAGAGCTGCCCAAAGCTCTGTATCATGTTGACAACCAGCACCTCTGCTGCTTGGTCAAGTCTCAGACTCAAAACATGTGACGCTCATTAAGAAAGTCCTTGCCGCTCTGAAAGGCTCAAAATACGCATTGGTGTTGATCTGCTGTGCCCAAAGGTTTGTCTCCAACCCGGCATGGTTGCCACAGGAGTGCTGGGCAGTGTGAAGTACTAGGAGCAGGGTGTCCCAGGTGCGCAATATGTCCTAGGTTTGGTGTACTCTGAGTTTGTCATGCAAAGGGTGATGAAAGGATGTAGACAGCAGACAGCACTGCCTGCACATCATGGAAAGCCTGGTGGCAGAAAGTACCCCTTTCTTTAGGTGAGTAAAATGATATAGCAAATGATAAATTACTGCAATCCCTGGCAATATAATACATACACTCAAGCAATATCAACTTGTCAATATGAATATAAGATAGTTTGACCAACTTTTTTGTTCATGTTTTCCATGTCAGAAGTTTGCTCTTTAAACTCTGATGTAAAATATTTAAGAAAATGTCGCAACCATAATATAATGAAGGTCTTGTAAAAGAAATAAGGTTGGCAAAGGTTGCTGCCAATTTTGAATATCGGGTCCCTTGTTTAAGTGCATTACTTGGAGCTCAGTAGCTTTTGGCTCCTATGTTTTAAGTTTTCTCTTTTGCCTAATAATATATATTGAAATCAAAGTACTTGACTCTCCAGAGCACTCCCCTGAGTCACCAGGGAGGCATGGAGGGGAACTATGGAGGAACTAATTGTGTTTTCTCTGTTTTCAGCTGTGTTTGCCTGAGCCTGGACATAAGTTAATGTCATGTCAGTGGTCATGGTCTGTGTCGGTCGGGTGACAGTTACATTCAGTTTGGGTGGGCTGGGTGGCATGTCCCCTCATGCAGGCATGGGGAAAGGACAGGGTGGCATGGAAAAGGCCCCTGCTGAGGTGGCTCTGCTCCAGGGAAATCTCAGCCATCCATAGCCAGCTGCTGCCTGGCCCTGCTGAATATTTTGTAGAAGGTAGAAAGCAGAACACAAAAGAAAATCTGCCTTAGTATCAGACTAAAACTGGTTTCTTTCTTCTGAGCAATAATACCTGAAAGAGCAGACATGCGTTGGTGCAAACTGGGACAGTGCTGCAACAGTTAACAGACCAACCCTGCAAACATCTGCCTGGTGGCTTACGTCTTTTTCACTGCTTGGCTCTCCTTCCTGGGAGCTATGCAGTGTCCTGACAGTGCTTCTTTACACCCCACACCTCTCTACTTTTCTTACCACAGTACCTACAACAAGTAGTGGGATTAATTATTCAGGAAATACAACTATTTTATTAAACCCAACTTAAGACCAAAACCTCCTTGCCGTGTATTTGATACTAGGATGGAACCTGGTGATCTAGCAGCCCTAGACAGTGTAATGTTTTTAATGTAAATGACAGAAACAGCTGCTGAAGCATGAGCTCATGATCTGTAGCAAAGTGTCTTCTTTGCGTCTGCCTTTGCAGGACTATGCTGAGAAGGAGAAAGCTGCGGCCAAGGCTCTGGAGGATGTGAAAGCTAACTTCTACTGTGAACTATGTGACAAGCAGTACCACAAACACCAGGAATTCGACAACCACATCAATTCCTACGACCATGCTCACAAGCAGGTAATCCTGACAAATGTCTGTGCGTGTTACAATAGTCCATCTTCCTTCCTCCTTGATTGTGGGAGTTTTCTAAATTCACTTCAAGTAGAAGACAATTTAACATTTGATGGTTTTGACTTCAACATGCTATTTTTCATTAAAATAAAATGTAAAATATTCATTATTTTAATCTTTACCACAATTTCTTTTAAGCCCCTATGACTAAAAGCTAACCATCTATAGTTTTAAATAGATGCTCAATACCAATATTCACACTGAATTTGAAATTTGGAATTGCTTATAAACTAGAGGGAGGGGGAAGGATCACTTCCGCAAATATCCAGGTCCTCTTTTGGATGCAGAAGGCATATTACCATACTTTTTCAAGCTGGTCATGCTGTTTCAAGGGCAGAAAAGCAGTTTATTTTTTTTAAAAAAGCATGTTTCTGAAGTTGACATCTATGCCTCATAAAGTTTCTTAGGGTGCAATACATTTTGCCTTGCATGCAGAACATAGTATAAGGTAACAGCTACTTTTGAACAAGATGTTAGATTCTTGGGAAAAGATAATAGATGCTAATTGTTTGTCATTGGGTTTGTATCAACTTTATCAGATCTATATATGTGGTAGGTATATCCTACCCGTATATACCTGTTATCCTTTGATGTCTGCTTCCTGCATACTAGTTTTCCTCCAGTTTTAACAAAATCTGTATTTCAGTTGGCATTATGGAAAGAAAATGCAATTAATTCACATAAACACTTCAGAATTTGGAAAAAATTGTTTGCAAAGTTCTGGAATGAACATTTCTGTACCTGTGATGTACAGATCATATCTGCTAATCTAGGATGCAAGAAGTTAGAACGTGTAACAGGATTCCATAGATGTACCTTTTTCTCCTGTTTTTCTACTTGTGCTTATATGCATTGCACAGTTCAAGTTCTTATGTACTGCGTGCATTCAAGTTGCCAGGGTGTAAGTGTCTTTGGGTGATCACACTTCTGGGTGCACCAGGGTCAGGAACTACCTTGCAAACATATGAATGATTTAGAAGCTGCTGGTATTTCTGACAGAGGACTAGAAAGAATAAATACTGAGTAAAACAAACAGTGCTAAAGGCAAAACTCCTCACGCTCACTGCAAGCAATCTTACTGTCTTTTGCAGTATTATAGAGGATGTAAATTGGCCTGGGATTTTCTGTGTGCATCTATCACAGCACTGCATTAACAGACTGCCTAGCATCTGCCCACCCCTCATGTTGAACCACCCTACTGAATTCAAGCCCAGAGTCAGCTATCCATGGGTATTAATGGGACTCTTTTGGCCCATTACTCCCAAACCAGAGCTGGATTCCTCTAATGTATTTATGTATCAAACCAAAATAAATTCCTCACAACACCATTCCATTAATTAATTCATAAAAATGGTTATAATAATACAAAACTAATGCTTTTCCAGATCCTAAACATGTGACTCTAATCCCTCTAAATCCCCATTTGCTGCACAAAGAGTTTTTTTCACCCTTCAGCTGTTTTTTTTTTTTACTCGTCAGAAATGCATCTGAACTCAAATGGGTCCATTTGTGCCCTTGCCTCTTCACACACTCCCCCTGCAAAGAGCAGCTTATGCAAAATAAAACCGCCTGCTTGATGCACCATCTATGATTGGGTTGTCGTGCAGGGGAGGTTTTGGCAGCTTTCCGTTATGAAAGGGAATATTTAAGCAATAAAACTCTTTTTAATTTTTAGGTAAATTTAGTGCTTTAGAAGCTGCCAGACATAGTACTAGGAACTAAGAGCCTGCATGTAAATGCATGACCCACACAGAATGTCACCTGGCAGTAAAAGCTCATCGCATCCTGCCCTTTCAGATGTAGTTCAGAAGCTCAGTTAGTGCCGGATTAGCTAGCTACCCTCCTGATGTGACAGGGTAATTCAGTCTCTTCCCCCCTCTCACTTCTTGACTGCCCAGCCAAGTCTGGGAACAGCATTAGTTTGCCTCTAGGAGTAGTGTGGATGCAGCCTTTTGTCTGACTTTTACAATCGGTCACAGAAGACCCTTTATTCTTTTTACATTTTTCAGAGTAATCTTAAAAGAAAACAAGTTAATTTATGGTTTCCTGTAGCTTTAGTTAGCTTAGCTTCAAAGTGTTTGTTCTGGGAGGGATAGTAGCCACCAGAAAAGCTTCTTTCTCCTAAGGTACAGTTTCTGTTTCCCAGAAGAAATTTGAGGGTACCTTTAGTCATCCTCACAGATATGTTCTAAGCATCATTCCTCTAATGGAGAGTAAACTAAAGTTAGGGAGTCTTTACATCTCAGTAACAATACCGTGTCATCCTCCCATGTGATTTCCTATTTAAATGCTACTACTTTGAAATTTATATTAAAGTAGCAATGCTCTTTAGAGAAGATACAAAGGCAGAAAAAAGGATGTTGCGCTGAGCACTTTGTCATAAGGCTTTTGTTTCTCTTCTAGAGGAAACAGATTTTATTCAAAGAATTATAACTCTAATCTCCCAATACTATGGTTTTATAAAATTATTTTTGTGATCCATTTTCTTATCTATTATTTCAGCCAGTTGTTAAAGCAGAAAGTACTGAGTCTTGTACCTAGCAGGTGGGGTATCAGCCATTGACTTCCTTGAGGTCAGAGGACTAGAATATGTGATGATGACAATCTCACGTTGTTTGCATAGCTGGTCTTTCTTCTCTGTTGGGTTATTCGAAAGCAGAATACTCAGAGAGACTTTCTTTCTCTCTCTGCATGCTACATACATTCATACTATTTAGGTAAAAATGCTACACATGTATCTGTACATATATACACACATGCATCCAAAGGAAACTTTGACAGAACATCAAAGATCTCCCCTGCTTATATCTTCACTATGTTCTAACACTGTAATGACCCTGCAGGGGTCTAATATGATATGTATATTCTTGAATAATATTGTCTGAGTATTAAGCAGCTCTCATTTCTTTGGTTGTCTCAACAGCATTAATCTTAATTAATGTTGCCAACATCTTTCCTGATGCGCTACCCTATAATAATTTTTCATTGATATTACCTGTTATTGGAAATTAATTTCTTTCAGTGCAAGGCTGGATAAAGTGAACTCAGAAAATCTGTTTGATTCGAAGGCTCTCTGTTGTTAAGCCTGATACTTAACAAGGCTGGGGTGGGAGTGGGGGTGACTTTCCTGGGAGCACCTAGTCTTCCATCGCCCTATAGCCCTGTGCTTACATGTCTTATTGGCCCAGCACAATACCAGCTAACCCACTTGAAATCAACAGCTTTTTTCCTTTGTGTTTTTGCTTTGCTATGGAATCTATGACTTTATAAAGTTCTGGGCAGCAGTCACGGGCAGTAGCACATTTGATAGGTCTGCAGTATCTCTCATCAAGCATCAAGGTGAATGATGCTTGCTATCACTTGCTTGCCATGTTCTCTTCAACAGAAGTTAACCGCATCAGAACTGATTACCTCGGCACTGTCAAAACTATCTGAACACTGAAAAGGATAAGGGTCCCGGTGTGAATTCATTCGAAGATGATTCGTATATAGATAATCAATACAGGCTGCTGCCTGAAAATGTAATATATGTGGATGTATGTTACAGGCTTAAAATAATATGGAAGTATATATTTTTTAACAGGGTTGTTAAGTCATGTACATCTATAAAAGGAAGCCAAACTTGAGCAGAGATGTCTATTTGGTTAACGTTATTAAATGGAATCTTTTAATACCTCCAGGTCATGCATAGCATTCATACATTCAGTTAATGTCAAAGTAGTTGGAGCTTTCAATTTTTGTATAAATAATCCTTAGCAATCAGCAAGGCTTTTAGATGTCAGCAAAGGAGAAAAATCACAAATCTGTTCCCTGTACTGCAATATAATAATTGTGATGATAATAATAGAAATAAGCAGGAAAGAAAAACAAGACTGTATTGCCATCTTGGGGTTTCTGATGACAAAACAGGTCTCTCAGTTTTGTTGTCAAAATTCAGCTGTACAGTTAAATGCAGAACATTCTCTCATATAAAAAGAAAATATCTAAATTTTAGTGTTATTGAAACAGGCAGCACTGTATAAGTGGGTGAATCAAACTTCCAGTCTACACTAGTTCACATGCACATGCCTATATCAGTGTTTAAATCCATGCATACTAGCATTTGGGTATATTTTTTGCATGAAAGTCTGATTTAGTGTGTACAGCTGTGGGTACTTGCCATTAAGCCTTTATGGTGCTTGTGGATTTAAACTCTAATTCAGGCAGAGATTTAGCTCCCGTTAAACATCAAAGGTAGCAAATATGCTTAGGTTTTAGCTAGCGTTGCCTCTACCGCCTAGAAAATGCACAGATAAGTGAACACAGAGAAAGCTCCAGGAATGAGTGTAAAGCTGAGATCTTGTTTGTTCATATTTAGGTTGGTTTTTCCAGCATCTGTATGTTTATTGGAGCAAAATATTATGGCTCTAAGGTACATCTCTCCTATTACCTGAACAATTTTCATTTGGAGGAAAAGAAACTGGTTTAGCAATAGCTGAGAGATTTCTCCTTGGTATCTGGGAAATTAGGCAAACCCAGCAACACCAGGAAACCTTCTTCTGGACAAATTATCACATATTTAGCTGTAAGAACATGGTAATCACACAGAAACAGCTACACCAGCATGAAGGTGCATTACTATGTGTGCTTGTGTAGCCTCTCAAGCTTTTTTCCCTTGATAGATAGGTGGACCCACTGCCCCTCTTGTACTCCCACATGGACGAGGCCAATGTCCTTCCCTGCAGCCCCTGCTCCTGTTTCTCCTCATCAGAACACTGGCTGTTAGGAAGGGCCTGGGTTTTTAATGCCAGGTTTTGCACATGAGGTCTGTACTCTCTGTGGCCTCTTCAGAAAATAACCTGAATGGCAAACGACCTCAGCATTTCTTGCTCTCAGTTAGTGAGAGATGCTGTCTGCAGCCATCAGCATTCTGCTCCTGTAACCTCACAAAAATCACCTTGGTTTGATGCTTGTTAAGAAGCACATGAATAATTTTAAGAAAATGTTCACATTCGTTACATCCCTAGTAAGAAAGCCAGAACCAGAATTGTATTAAAGATGAAAGGAGTCAAGCAAGAGAAACAGTAATATGATGTTAGATTCCCTCAAACAGCTGGTTTATGAGTGGACTTGAAGTGATAAAGGAATTTTGTATGCATGGTAGTTATTGTCCTCCTATTTTTAGGTACCAATGGTCTGCTATGCTCAAAAGCAACTATCACATACACAAATTGTTATGTGTGTGCAATTTGGAGGGTGTAAATTTCGGCCTAGCTATGAAAACAGTTGTGAACTTTCTAAGGTGTATGTCTATAAGCAGCCCCACAAAAATAAATTTAAATATTCAAATGCATAAAATGAAGGCTGCTCAGATGTTTTGCAAGAGACGGGTTTTAGAGATGAAGGTTATTACTTATTATTTATTTTTCCAACTTCAGAACATTTATCATAAGTATCCCTAAGTCAGATTAGATGGTTCTGATGCATAAATCAAAATACTGAAGGTATGATTCAATATGGTCGACGGTTTCTCAGATTTTTCCACAAATTATTCTTTAATTTCAGTGAAATGACCATTTATTTTAGCTTCAGGCAAATCTATTACCAGTTTATGTTTTAACCGTCACCATTAGACAATTATTTAGAATGATCTTCTGTGTCTTTTGTCAGATACTTCTGTTCCATCGCAATATTTATTTTCTCTTGAATTTTGGGGGTTTTGATGCTGAAGAATTAACTATTACTTTATTCATTATTCTACAATACACATACCAATTCAGTTTTCCCTGCTCTTTCCTTTTAAGTACATCATTCTCTTCCCTTGGAAACATTATACTCTTTACATTTCTGGCATAAGTCTTATTTTCTTCTGTGTGAAAACCAAAGCTAAAAGAAAGAATTAATTTCTAAGGTCTAACCTATCATTTCAGTATCTTTTTTGCCTCAAAGAGACACTGTTCTCTTGCTCACTCTGAAACCAGTGATTTTCTTATTGTTGCTTATGCCTATGACATTCTCTAATTTCTGTTACAGCTTCACACATTCTCAGCTTTTCATCATATATACATTGCATGTGTTCTTATTCATACTCCCCAAAATGACTTCCACTCTGACTGTAACTGTTCCCAAAGAACAGGTTTTTGATAATTTCTTGCTGAATAGTTTTCATTTTCTCACACTGCCTTTCCATAATTAACTTTAAAAGTTCTTTCAGAATTTTTTCCTGTGAATTAACTCCTTTTACTCATCCTTTTTGTTCCTAAATTAGTTTTGATTACAAACTAGATTGCCCCATGGTTTCTACTGAATTGTTAGATACAGAACCAGCTGTGATAAGTAAGGTTTCCAAACATTTTATATTTAAGACCAAGGTTTCTATTGCTCTCAGAGATTGGGGTGAAATTTTCTTTCTGAATCCCAAACTTTAGTAAATGACAATAAAAGTATATAGTATTTGCAAAGTCAAGAATAAGAAAGTGATAAGACACCAGAATCAATACTGCTTGGACAACATAATCTGATACTTTTATATATCTGCTCTTTAATAAAATCTTCGGTCACAGGTTGCATGTTGTTTTCCCTAAGGAAAACTCCCTGACTCGGTACTGAAGATGGACCGTACTCAAGGAATGAATTCATCTTGTGCAGGAGATGAAGCTGTTGGCTACAAAAGAACTGATGATGTGAAATGAGGGGGAAACAGAAGGAGAAGTGGGTTTAGGAGGTAATTATGGGAATGGGTGGAATGGACAGGGAGAGACAGAAATTGCAAGAACAGAAAAGCATGGAAGTATCACTCTGAAATTAGAAGAAAATAAAAGGTGTGTACAAGAAAGGGACAAAAAGGAGATACAAGAGGAAGGACCAGGAGAAATAATCAGTAAATAAGGGGGAATATCAGGATAAAGCACAGGAGGAGACTGTCCATGTCAGCCCCCTAGACCCACCAATGTCTAAGCCATTCCACTTGGGGCTGAGGAATCGGGTGAATCAACCAGATAGGCTATATGAAAATCACATTTCACAACTCTAATTCTGTTAACAAGAATACCACCGATATTCATTGGCACAAAATATTGCACTGAAAATAATACAAAGGACTTACTTATACAACATAAAAATGGCTGGGGTCTGGAAAAAAAAGCAGCAAATTAAATGTATAATGCTGTTGCTCATGTACAATTCCATCTTTTGCCACTGGTAGATAATATAAGGCCAAAATACTCTGTTTTCTTGGCCTGAACACTTCTTTCTATTATTTATAAACAGAGAAATCCTGCCTTTCCAAAAACATGTTTCATCACAGGTGCTGTGCTTCAAAGTCCCTGCAACCCAGCATCTTTGAAATGCTGAAGTAGCAGTGCAGTGAAACAGACAATCAGGTTGTGCTACATCACAGACACTGATGTAAATAAAGGTAACATAAAGCAACACAGGATGACATCAGCATTTAAGCAAAGGAGTAGTGTACAGCATCTGAGCAAAAGCAGGATGTAAACAATATGATAATTCTGTGGCATCACTGTACTAAGAATATTTATTTTGCCAGTTTGAAATGATCTTAAAGTGAATGCTTAGTTTATAATAATATGCAATGTTGCCTTAAATGCTATGAAGGGAGACTTGTATTTACAGCTAAGATGCACAGAGGTGCTTTAATTGCACACTACAGCAAGTGCATGTACCAGAGTAGCTCCGGAGCAGCAGAAGCAACGTTATCAAATACCACTGAGCACACTCCGGTGACTGGGCGTGACTCGAGGCAACAGATTCCAAAGAAATGTCACCAGCAACAATCCTTTATTTCAAACTTACAAATCTGTGC
>NW_009258383.1:1530757-1535554 GCF_000687185.1 Egretta garzetta
GGGACCCTTCGGCCTTGCCAATGCTTTGCTGCTTTCTTATTACTCAGTGATAAAGTAAATAAATTGGCAGTATTCATCTTTTTTAAATTGCATGTTGCTTAGAATAATGAGATTCCTTTCATCATTAGCCCTCAGAAAAAGTTCTTGCAAATAATGCAGAGCTTCTTTTAAATTTAATGTCTTGATAAGCTAAATTGTTAAATGCTAGATGTTATGGAATTACATTTGGTGTTCTTTAGAACGAATGCTAATTAACATGTAAATTAGCAATTTAACCCTCTTTAAATTGGAAAAAAACCCAAGGGACACCTAATTTCATAGTTGTTAATGATGGTCCAATGACTATAAGATATTTCTTAAGTATTTCATTATATAAGGAATTACAGAAGTGTATTATCAGATTTTGGCATTTAAGACTCAGCAATAACCAGAATGTCAGCTAGAGGAAGCGCTCTTCATTAATGCCTGTGTTATTGTCCTTTCCATTCTTCTCAGAGGGTACACTTTTTAATTACTAAAGTTTTGCAACTAATTTTTCAGGCAGGAGGAATGGCTGATGCAGTGTAATGGATGGCTTATTCAAATAAGCAAGGAATCTGAAGGATTAGATTTGTGAAAAAAAAGATTATGCCAAACTACAGACAAATATGAAATTATGCCCCAAAATATCAGTTTAGGGTTTCATTTTATACAATAATTCCCCACTGTGAACATGAAGAATCATATTCTTATTTAATTATATTTAGAAAAAATGTGTGGTAAATCTGGTTGAAACTCAACATCTCTGGTTCAAATAATTTTTTATTGTTTCAAATTTTGCTTCCATTTCAAATATGGATAAGGAGCAAATTATCACAAATAGATTAATTAAAACATTCTGTTATGACTGATTTAACATAGCAATTACTATGTAAATTCAATAGATTTTGAAACAAAAGACTTTCTGAAATATTCTGTTCAAATAAAAAGTGGTTTGGGGACAGTCATACTTCTTGTACATACTGAATAAAAAGGAATGATTACAGTCAACATATTCCTTTGATTCTCAGTTCTGAAATTCTAATACATGCAGTACATACGATACCACTTAAGAAAATGGGAAAGTTGTGGAGAACCTAAATATTTATGTTTAAATTATTATTCCCATTTTCAGTTAATCTTTAGGGCAGGCAGGCTGGAGTTGTACCTCTATTGTTTAATGAACAAGATAAATTATATCGGGTTTTGCTCTCCTTTTTTAAATGTCTATATTCAGTTGTCTTTTCCACTTTTTAAATACTAGTAATAAGGACAGAAGCAGCAAAATATACAGCATGTTTTCTTCCTAGTTCTATGTAAAATGTTACCATTCATGCAAAAATATCTATTCACCATGAAATAATAAGAACCAGGCAAGACTGAACAGGTGTACATTATATTTCATGTGCCAGCTTCAAAAGACTGGCAAACATTAGGTAATGCTGCTTCTAGGCCACATACTTTGTACTTCTTTTTGTTGTTGTTAAATCCGTAGATCTGGAATAACTGGTGTCACCTTAAGGTCATCCTCTACGAGTCTTGCTTCAAATAGTGAGGTGATAGCAACAAAGCATTACCAGATGCCATGATTGTCTTTGATTATTGTCTGTTCACAAGTACTTTAATTCATATTTGTGGAATGACTTGTCGAATAAGTTACTATTCAGCCAGATTAAGGAATCTGTTGTGCGTAGTTTACCTGGGGCAATTCTGTGCCATAGTCAGCTTTTTGGAAATACTGGGCAATTAGCTTTGCTAGCAAAATGTTGTACCCACAAATGTTCACAGAAAAATTATGTTTCTGTCAGCTTCTGCATAACTTTTGAACATATCTTGCTCATATCTTCCTCCTCTGGAAAAAGAATCATAGAATGGTTTGGGTTGGAAGGGACCTTAAACATCATCTAGACCCAACCCCCCTGCCATGGGCAGGGACACCTGCCGCTACACCAGGTTGCTCAAAGCCCCATCCAGACTGATCTTGAATACTTCCAGGGGTGGTGCACCCACAGTTTCTCTGACCAACCTGTTCCAGTGCCTCACCACCCTCATAATGAAGAATTTTTTCCTTATATCTAATCTAAATTTACTCTCTTTCAGTTTAAAGCCATTACTCCTTGTCCTATCACTACATGCCCTTGTAAAATGTCCCTCTCCAGCTTTCCTGTAGGCCGTTCGGGTACTGGAAGACTCCTATAAGGTCTCTCTGGAGCCTTCTCTTCTCCAGGCTGGCTGAACTACCTCAACTCTCTCAGCCTGTCTTCATAAGAGAGGTGCTCCAGCCTTCTGATCATCTTCATGGCCCTCCTCTGGACTTGTTCCAACAGGTCCATGTCTTTCTTATTTGGGGGGCCCCAGAGCTGAATGCAGCACTCCATGTGGGGTCTCACAAGAGTGGAGTAGAGAGGGAGAATCAGCTCTCTTGCTCTGCTGGTCACACTTCTTTTGATAGAACCTAGGATATGGTTGGCTTCCTGGACTGCAAGTGCACATTGCCAGGTCATGTTAAGCTTCTCATCAACCAATATCCCCAAGTCCTTCTCCTCAGGGCTGCTCTCAATCCATTATCCACCCAGGCTGTATTTGTGCTTGGGATTGCCTTGACTCATGTGCAGGACCTTGCACTTGGCCTTGTTGAACTTCATAAGGTTCACACAGGCCCACTTCTCTAGACTGTCAAGGTCATCGTTGCAGCACACAGCTTGTTGACTGCAGCACACAGCTTGGTGTCATCAGCAAACTTGCTGAGGGTGCACTGAATCCCATTGTCCATGTCACCAACAAGGATGTTAAACAGTGACGGTGCCAATACCAACCCCTGAGGAACATGACTCTTCACTGGTCTCCACTTAGACATTGAGCAGTTGACCACAACAATTTGAGTGCGACCATCTAGCCAGTTCCTTATCCACTGAGTGGTCCATCCATCAAATCCATTTCTCTCCAATTTAGAGACAAGGATGTTGTGTGAGACAGTGTCAAATGCTTTGCACAAATCCAGGTAGATGACATTAGTTGCTCTTCCCCTGTCCACCAATGCTGTAACCCCATTGTAGAAAGCTACCAAAAATGTCAGGCAAATTTGTCAGGCAAATTTGTCAGGCATGATTTTACCTTAGTGAAGCTATGTTGGCTGTCACCAGTCACCTCCTTATTTTCCATGTGCCTCAGCATTGTTTCCAGGAGGAAACATCATGATCTTGCAGGGCACAGAGGTGAGATTGACTGGCCTGTAGTTCCTTGGGTCCTCCTTTTTTTCCCTTTTTAAAAGTGGGGGTTTCCCCTTTTCCGGTCAGTGGAAACTTCACTGGACTGCCACGACTTCTCAAGTATGATGGAGATGGCTTAGCAACTTCCTCCACCAGTTCCCTCAGGAC
The DNA here is from genome assembly GCF_000687185.1 of Egretta garzetta. Lineage (NCBI taxonomy): Eukaryota > Metazoa > Chordata > Aves > Pelecaniformes > Ardeidae > Egretta > Egretta garzetta. The sequence continues at coordinate 1,534,153 of NW_009258383.1, forward strand.
CTGTGGATGAGTGTCATCAGGTCCTGTGGACTTGTGCACCTTCAGGTTCCTCAGATGGCCTCAGAACCAGTCTTCTCCTACAGTGGGTGGTTCTTCATTCTTCCAGTCCCTGCCTTTGCCTTCTGCGACTTGAGTGGTGTGGCTTGAGCACTTGCTGGTGAAAAGTGAGGCAAAAAAGTCAATTAGTACCTCATCCTTCTCTATATCCCAGGTAACCAGGTCTCCTGTTTCTTCCAGAGAGGGTCCACATTTTTCCTGGTCTTCTTTTTATCACTGACCTACCTATAGAAGCTTTTCTTGTAGCCCTGGATGTCCCTGGCCAGATTTAATTCTCTCAGGTCTTCAGCTTTCCTAACTGGCTTTCCCTGGCTGCTAAAACAATTTTTCTGTATTCCTCCCAGACTACCTGTCCTTGTTTCCACCCTCTATAGACTTCCTTTTTGTGTTTGAGTTTGTCCAGGAACTCCTTGTTCATCCATGCAGGCCTCCTGGTGTTTTTGCATTACTTCCTCTTTGTTGGGATGCATTGCTCCTGAGCTTGGAGGAGGTGATCCTTGAATATTAACCAGCTTTCCTGGGCCCCTCTTCCCTCCAGGGCTCTACCTCTACTAAGCAGATCCCTGAAGAGGCTGAAGTCTGCTCTCCTGAAGTCCAGGATAGTGAGCTTGCTGTGCACCCTCCTTGGTGCTCTAAGGATCTTGAACTCCGCTATTTCATGGTCACTGAAGCCAAGACTGCCTTTGAGCTTTACATTCCCCACCAGCCCCTCCTGTTGGTGAGAACAAGGTCCAGCATAGCACCTCTCCTTGTTGGCTCCTCTATCACTTGGAGAAGGAAGTTATCATCAACGCGTTCCAGGAACCTCCCAGATTGCTTATGCCCTGCTGTGTCGTCCCTCCATCACCAGATGTTGGGGTGATTGAAAACCCCTATAAGGACCGGGTTCGTCAATGTGAGGCTGCTCCTATCTGTCTATAGACTACCTCATCCACTTGGTCTTCCTGGTTGGGTGGTCTGTAGCAGACCCCCACTATAATGTCACCTGCCCTCCCTTTAATCCTGACCCAGAAGCTCTCAGTCGTCTCCTCATACATCCCCAAGCTGAGGTCCATGCACTCCAGCTGGTCATTGACACAGAGGGTGCCCCCCTCCTCATCTCCCCTGCCTGTCCTTCCTAAAGACCCTGTATCATTCCATTCCAACACTCCAGTTATAGGAGCCATCCCACCATGTCTCCATGATTGCAATAAGATCATAGCCCTGCAGGTGTGGGCACATCTCTAACTCCTCTTGTTTATTCCCCATGCTATATGCATTTGTATAGAGGCTTTTAAATTGAGTCCCAGATAAAGCTGACTCAGTGGCTGGAGTGGCTGGAATTCCTTTGTGATGCTCTTCAGGT
>NW_009258383.1:1535581-1547436 GCF_000687185.1 Egretta garzetta
TCTGGCCATCTATTGCTGGCACTGGCATCAGGAGTGGGATAGATTAAGGTTCCCCTTCCCCAGTAACTTTAGTTTAAAACCCTCTTCACCAGCTTGGCAAGCCTGTGACTGAAGACACTCTTCCCCTTCTCTGACACATGGACCCTGTCAGCCCCAGCAGACCAGGTTTCTTTAAACGAGTCCCATGGTCTAAGTAGCTGAACCCCTTGCTGTGGCACCAATCCTGTAACCATTTGTTGATTCGCCAGATCTGACTGACCCTTTCGAACGCCTTCCCTTTCACCAGAAGGATTGCCGAAAATACCTACCTGCCCTCCAGAGTCCCTTACCACTGCTCCCAGAGCTCTGTAATCCTTCTTGATACTCCTCCGGCCGCTCCTGGCTGGATCACTGGTGCCCACAAGAAACAACAGCAGCTGATAATAGTCAGTGGACTGTGCAAGGCTTGGTAGTCTCTTGGTGACATCCCTGATACGAGCCCCTGGTAAGCAGAAAACCTTTCCAGGGAGTGCATCACATCAGCAAATGGGTGCCTCCGTACCTGTCAGAAGAGAGTCGCCTACTACTCTCACCCATCGCCTTTTCTTAGTTCTATAATAATTCTTCTAATCCCATTGGCATCCATAAAGTATATCCAACCCTAAGAACATCTGTTCACTTTTGACCATCTGCACCTTCCACGCAGTAATTAATGTGCAAGAATGTAGCTGAGCAATTGATTTCTGTGGAGCTTTAAAGTCATGCTAATCAACTATATTTGTGTTCAAGGAAATGTACAATGTGCCTCGTATGTCTTTAAGGAGCATTCATAGCATAAACAAATATTTAAAAGCAAAACAGAAACATATCTGTGCATCACCAAGACAGCAATAAAAATGGTGAGATTAGTCATTTATTACTCTTACTTAGTTAAAAGCATTAATTAACATCTTTTAACATGTCTCTAAGGGAAAAATAAAGGAGGTAACCCAGACTAATTATCATTTCACAGCTTTTGCAATTTCATAATAATTAGGCTCCACTAGGAGCCATTAAAAAGATGAGGGCTCTTTAAGCACCTTCTCAGATTAAATTGCAAGGGAATATCTAGAGAAATGTAGATGACATTCGTGTGAATACCAAACGCATATATTATCACAGGTGATGGGACACAGGGACAGTAAAAACCAAATGTTTCCTGAAAAAAAAAAATTGACAACTAAACCCTTTTTTACCAGGAAATGCTATTTTTAGAGTAGCATGGTTTTGTAGGAATGTGAGAAGATCAAAACCATTTTTCATTTAAAAGGTTTACATCATTTAGTTTTGATCAGGCTGAAATGTTTCATAAAGATTGAAATACTTCACTTGAACAATGTTACTTTAAAAAAATACTTCTAAAATATCTTGTAAAGTATTTAAAAATACTTCTAAAAATATTAATTGTAACATATGCACACACATTTACTATGCTTGAGATAAAGAAATGATGAAAATTATAACTTTAAGGCATTATGTTTCATTGTTGTTTAGGTGCATTGACATCAGGTCACTTCAAAGCATTGAACTTTTCATTTTTTTAATAAGTTTTCAAAATTTTACTTCTCCCAGTAAGACTAAAAAGTGAAGAAATCCCAAATGCCAAAGAAACTCTGGTTCTTTAAACAAGAGTGTAAGTATAGAGGAATTGGCAGAAAGCCCCTGGAACCCTGTAGGATACATTCTGCCTGTAGTTAGCATTTCTCTGCTTGTTTTCAGCCCGTAGCATGATTCTTAGCACTCCTGCCTTCAAAACAGACACTTAAATAGTGATGTTTAAAAGTGCAGTCACATTCCGTTGCTCTGTATTTACACTTTCCATTTAGGAACTCTGGGATTACACAGGGTAATAAATCATATCCAGCAGAAGCGATACAACCTATTGCTTATATTCTGAACCTGCCCTGGATCTCCAGTCTTAGATAAGAATTTGATTGTGTGAATATCAAATCATAATTAGTTGAGAAATTATTGGGTAAAGTAGTATCATGTTTAGGGGTAAAACAATACAATTTGCTGAATCACATAGTTATCAATATTTGTATACAAAAATATTGCCTGTAATTTTTACCTTTTAAAAGGAACCCAGAATATTCAGATTAATCTCAACCTGTTCTTTACTTCCAAGCAAAATTCAGGCTTCTCATCAGCTCTTAGTGACCACCTTTTCCAAACTCTGCATTATTTTTATATCATTTCAGCCTGGGTTACACCAAACATTCAATTCATTGACATAATCACAGCTCTCAATAGCCCACATCAGATTCTGTTTTCCTTCGCATTTTGAAATTTTGACATAGCATAATATGCCTTTGCTTGGTTAAAAAAGAAAATGAAGATTCTGGCCTGCAATTTGAAAATAATCATAAACTGGACCTGCACCCATGCAAACCATAGCTTAATAAATCTGAACACAGAGCATGTGAGAAGTGTACAATAATTTTCTGTTATTTCTAGGAAATGAACACAATTTTTCATATAATTCCTTATTTATTTTTTGCACAAGGTCTTTCTAAAAGCTAAACCAATAACATCTGGAAAAACAATGGAATTTTTAAAGAAATTAAAATGATAACATGTGATCCAGTTGCCCTACTTCTCCTTGTCTCCAGAATAATTTACAGTATCATTTTAGCTCACCTCGTCCAAAGAATCTAAAGTCACTACCGCCATATTGTACCTGTGTTGGTGCATATTTTAAGAGGATTGTTGTTCCATTTGAGGACACAAAGTCACAATCTTTCTTTTTTTGCAAGAAATAATTAAAATTCAGGGGTGTAGAAAAGTATGGATTACTTGAATAAGAAGCCACAGTATAAATAAAAGATCAACTTCAAATTCTACAGGAATAAGATTTTCCTGGGAGGGAGTAGCAGAACAAAGCTTGTTTAAAAGGTTGGTTGTGTCAAGTGATAGGCAAAGAATTTGAGAAGTGGCATGAAGTATTTCAGAAGCAGTGAGTGATAGATCAGCTTTATAATGTTAAAAATGTCCGTGTGTACATGAAAAACTGTATGTTTATAGCATCATTTGATATGAGGGAATACAAAGAGCCATAGTCTGTTGCATGGATAAGAGGGGAGAGGGACACGTTTAAACGTTACCTCCCATAGCTCCACAACATACAAGGGGATAAGAGAAGTAGTTTGGGGTTGTGCTTATAAAAGTGCATCTTTCTCATTTCCAACCTTTTTCCAGGGAGCCATTTCTAGAACAGTATTAAATTAATTTTAAATTATGGAATCACAATTGAAGGATGTCAAGTTGCAGCTCAGCAACCTGTTACGCACCGCTGGGCTGAACTGCATATCTTGACCATGTGCTTGCCTTTAGCTTCCTCTCTAAGCGAAAGCCTCGGGCACTGCAGGTTGCAACAGCAGTCTGTTCAAGGGGACCAAGTACAAATAACAAATTGCAAATAAATAATATTTTAAGCATGTGGCAATAAAAAGGGTGCTAGATAGGTCAAAATATCTTTGCCTTTATAAGCTAGGAAATTAGGACATCATTCACTCTGCACAGTTTGGTCATCTTTTTCCATGACACACTGAATTTGCTTAGGAAGCACCTTATTGCTTTTGTTATTTCAGAGGGAACTGCTGCTGAACTGGGAATGAGATGGATAAGCCAAGTGTATGGAAGAAAGGACACTAAAGTCAAAGGAGACAACACAAAATGTCAGACAAATTTGGAAGAGAATTAAATAAAAGAAAAAACATATAATCAAAATAAGCTTTTTTTAATCAGTATAATTTACTGAGATGTGTTCTCAGAAGATTGTCTGAGATAATCAAAGGCTAAACCAGGCTATTGCAGGAGTGAATTACCCTGGAAAAAAATGGGACATCTGTTCATCTCCTCCTGTAAATAAACCACAGACTGGAACATAAACTGCTACTCCAATCCCATGCATGAAGAAATTAAAATTATCAGATAATAATAATAACAATAATAATAGTAATAATTTGATGCATCTGTGGGCCTCCCTTCTGTCAAGAATAGCACAAAAATACTTCATGCACATGGAACTCTAAAAAGCTGATCTTTAATCTATATGTTATTAGCATTGTGATGATCAGCACAGGCATACAGGAAATTTAAAAAGCCAAGCAATTGCATTTCGTAAATGCAAATAAAATATTTGCTTATGTTTGTATAAAAAAAACCCTGTAACATACACTTCTTTTAGGAATCTTGTTTCATAAAGGTGAATGAGCTTGCCAAATGGACTGGGAGAAGGAATTCAAGTGGAAACATGTAAGAGAGACCTAGCAAATTCTACAGAGCAGTTGGCAGATGGTTTAAGAACCCAAATCCCACAGCTGAAAAAGACCAAATAGGTTATAAACAGCTAATCTTGTTTAGAAGGAAAGTCAATTCTCTGTGGCTTAAATTTATACTAAAGGAGAGAAAGGAAAAATGGATGGTAAAGATCATAAATCAGAAGTAGAGAAATTGGAAAAAAGTGATGGAGGAAGTAAAAAGGTGTGGTGGGTTGACCCTGGCTGGATCCCAGGTGCCCACCAAAGCCACTCTGTCACTCTCCTCCTCAGCTTGTCAGGGGAGAGAAAATATAACGAAAGGCTCGTGGGTTGAGATAAGGACAGGGAGCGATCACTCACAAATTACCACCATGGGCAAAACACTCGACTTGGGGAAATAAGTTTAATTTATTACCAATCAAACCAGAGTAGGGTTATGAGAAATAAGACTATATCTTGAAAACACCTTCCCCTCACCCATCCCTTCTTCTTAGGCTCAACTTCACTCTGAATTTCTCTACCTCCTTTCCCACAGCGGCACAGGGGCATGGGGAATTGGGGTTGCAGTCAGTTCATCACATGTCGCCTCAACCGGTTCTTCCTCCTCAGGGGTTGAACTCCTCACACTCCTCCCCTGCTCCAGCATAGGGTCCCTCCCATGGGAGACAGTCCTCCACAAACTTCTCCAACACAGAGTCCTTCCCATGGGCCCATCTTGGAGCACTGTTCCAGCATGAGCTACTCTCTCCACAGAGCCACAGGTCCTGCCAGGACCCTGCTCCACTGCGGGCTTCCCGCAGGGTCACAGCCTCCTTCAGGCATCCACCTGCTCCAGTGTTGGGTCCTCCATGGGCTGCAGGTGGATATCTGCTCCACCGTGGAGCTCCATAGGCTGCAGGGGGACAACCTGCCTCACCATGGTCTTCATCAGGGGCTGCAGGGGAATCTCTGTTCTGGCACCTGGAGCACCTCCTGCCCCTCCTTCTTCACTGGCCTTGGTGTCTGCAGGGCTGTTCCTCTCACATATTGCTACTCCTCTTTTTAAATATGTTATCCCAGAGGCTCCACCACTGCTGCTGATGGACTTGGCCTTGGCCAGCAGTGGGTCCATCTTGGAGCCATCTGACATTGGCTCTATCAGACATAAGGGAAGCTTCTGGCACCTTCTCACAGAAGCCATCCCTGTAGCCCCCGCATTACCAAAACTTTGCCACGCAAACCCAATACAAAAGGGCAAAAGGAAAATCTGTAGTTATGAGAGGTGGGGCAAGAAGGTTTCTGAAAGTATACTGAGGACATAAAGAATCTTCTGCTCCAAACAGAAATGAGTTACTTGTTATCAGTGATGTAAAATGGCTATTCAATATAGATTTCTGTTCTATACTTGGGCCAAAGCCAGATTACTTAATCACATCTGTGATGTTTATGATGATTGTGAAGTACCGCTCTAGCAATAGCTAAGAATGATATTAAACAACGTAATCCAGGGCTAAATATTTTTGTATCAGCATGTTCATGTGACCAACGTTTGTGTATTAGGGAGGAGATGGTCATACACTCTCCTAATCATTAATGTTGATTTTTAGTAAGTCTCAGATAACTAGAGGAAAATGCATCAAGCTAGAAGCTAGATAATGCCATGCTAGTATTTAAAGAAAATAAACAAGAAAATCTGTCATCCTGACATTTATGCCAGTGAAAATACTGGCATGACTGATAAAGGACTCCATAAAGTATTAATGAATGATAATGTAATTAATTTCATTTAATGTGGTTTATGTAAAACAGATCTTGTCAAAGTGGCTTGATTTTATCAACTTATCTGTTAAAAGATAGCAAATCAGTATGTCCTCTGTCTTGTGTTATTGAAAAGTTTTGATCAGGTGATTACAAAAGTCCTTTGTGGCCCTTTTTTATTGGCAAAAACTGCAAGGAAATGTCATTTATTAAATCTCCTTTGCTTTGAGCAGGCATTTTGTTATAGTATTATTGCTAGATTGCTTACCTTTAACTCTCCTACTCCAAAAGAGATGAGTCTACTTTAAGCAAATACAAGAGAAAGAATATTTTGGGTTTGACTGAATAAAAACAAAAAAACCAACCTAAAATTTTTTTTATGGGTAGCTATTACATCCTATTAAAAAAAAGCAATGTTTTACTTCCTTGAGATATTTGATGAGGCTTCTGCTTATAGCTGCCTTTGATATCTTTCACGCACATATTATTATTCACTCTCTGCCCTGACAATACTTTTTCATTTAAAGTGCAGTGAGAGGTACCTATAAACAACACTACCTTTACCTTAAGTACATATTAAAATGACTCTTTTTAGTGATGATCTTGTGCTCTGGTACAGCACTTCAAAGTCGCTGTGTAGTGGTCTGCTGATTCAACTTTCCTTTATGTAAACCTATGGACATTACGCAATAGTTTGTAATAGGTTTATTCTTTCATGTTTTATCATTATTCCCCCAGCACTGCCTAATTATCAAGAATCAACTGATTATAAAGGTAAACAAAATGTAGGGTTAATTCAGATGTCTGGCATCCCTCCTCTTGTTTCAATGGGCTTATAAAGAGTTAGACATGCTACTTAAACTTATATCTGCAAGTGCTGATTCAAGCCTCCTCCCTGCTCTTTTCAGAAGTCACTCCATTTCTCTTTGCCTTCATTACTTTATTTGTAAAATGATACAATGTTAAAGATAACACATTTCATAAGAAGCCTAAGATTTATCTATGGAAGTTGCTGTGTAAAATGTTTGTACGATCATTTCTACTGTCATTTTTGTTACCCTGAAAGTCTGATGACCTGAAGAAAGCTTGAGTCGAGGCTTTGGACTTGCCTGTTGAGTTCTTGGATAATTCAGACTCTAGTTCTTTTCCTTAAAATGGAGGTGATTTTTGTATTCTGCCTGCTACAGTTAAAACAAAGAGAAACAAAGTGGTAAGCCAGGCTTCAGAAAGATGTGGAAAAGGCTTAAATATTTTTAAAATAAGATTACAAGAAGTACTGACAGTTTTGAAAAGTTCCAGTCTTGCACAGGGTCTGTAATACCAGTTTCTCCTCTTTAAGCTGCTTAAATGAGAACAAAAAAGAAATACAATATGTGAGATATTTTTTCTCTGGCTAAGAAAGAGAGCCTGACACCCTAACAAGCGAGGTAATATATGGAGATGCAGTGAAGATACAGTCCCTGCCCCAAGTTTCTTACCATTCAAATATGTTGGGTTTACGAGGTAAATTACTCTGTATTCCAAAATGGCATTGAATATGTCTAATCAAATTGTGCAGTGTACAGCCAACCTGTTGGAGCAAATGACAACAAATTCACTAATATAAACATGGGTGGACAAGTGGAGCATATGCTGGATCCACAAATAGCTCAGGCCTTCAGATGAGCAAATCGGTGCCAGTTTTATCCTCTCCGCTTTGGAAATGGCCCCCAAGAAATACATCTGTTTTAACTTTACTTGGGAGATTCTCATGAGCAGTGCAAATGTATCCTGAAATTCATTTGTCCAAACTAGTGCTTTGGGCAACAGATGAAATTGGTTTAATTAGCAGGAATATTTGCAGATCTGGTTGAACAGTAAGAAGCTCCCACAAGAAAAGACACATGTAAGCACTAGTAAGTCTTGATGCTTTCTGGCATGAAGACCAAATGCACTAGATCACACTGTCTTTCTATAAAGACTTAACAGGAGTTTCTATGAAGACATCCAAAATGAAGCCCTCCAAACAGCCATCTGTAATTTATCCTTCCAGTTGGATCTGTGATCAACATCTCATTCATTGACAGATGGATTCTCTAGGGCATATCTGAGGAATGACTTTTCCCCCCTCCTGATATCACCTCATTCCCTAACCCAATCATACCAGGATATTTTCTTTGTGTCTTCCCATTCACTTCTGCTAACACTAGTGAATCTGTTAAGAGCGACTATAACATAATCTACTCCAAAAAATGGTCACTATCACACACTTCAAAGTGATCTGTAATTATATATGGGTAAAACAAATGAAAAATTATCAACTAGTTTTTGAGCTTCATGTCTCGTGGTTAATTCCTGTATGTAACAGCCTTTCCAATGTATTTTTTAGGACGTTACTTACCATAGTAAAAGCAAATTCCTTTGCTGATGTTTCTTCCCTTTCACTTAGAGAGCTAATATCATGAGCTTCAGACATGAAGTCCAGTTATGTTCTCTAGCAACTATCATTCTCACTTGATTGTTTGTAGTGTGAATTTATTTTACAAATAATGTAATTGCTTCCAATGTTAGGGTTACAGGCAAGAGAATAATTACCGAAAGTCACGTTCCTTTTTTTCCTCATTTAACCCTTCTATGGTGAATTTGTTCACAACTTAATTAAGGAGCTTTTCAGCAAAGTGGAAATCAATCTTTAAAGCCAGTCAGGCACTCAAACGTTCACATTAGTTTATGGACCTTGATTCAGAGAAGGCTCTCTAGATATGACAGGAGATATATACCTAATGCTGACTGAAGAAAGAAGAGGTACATACTACATTTTTATCTGGGGCTGCAATGCATTACAGAACGATGAATATCTTGGAGGATGCATTGTGAATGATATTCTGGAAAAAAAGTCTGAATGTAAGGGAAAAAATTGTTTAACTCGTACTAGCCTGGTATTTTCTAACTTAATGAATGGATTTACTTTTTTTCCAAAGCTGCCTTCTATTTACATCAATGCAGTTATGCTCCTGTGAATAAGAACATGATTTGCTTCTCAGTGTACTTGCAGCAACAGTTATTTGCCCCAGCATCTGAAGTACAGTTATACTGAGAACCCCAGGTAGATCTATACAATGAGATGAGCATGGACCCTGGCAAAATGCTGAAAAAAAAGAAGTAATCTGTCCCCAAGTTCTGTGTTCCCTCCAGTCCTCAAACATTGAGAGAGCAATAAGGAAAAAATGGTTCCTGAAGCCAGAGACGCCCTGGAGAATGAGGGGTGGCAAATCTGTCAGGGAAATGCAAATTATGAAAACCTTGTTAATGGTTTATAAAAAAGCACAAGATGTCTTCCTCAGTTTTCTTTCTATTACATGTGCCATGTCTAGCAAAAGTAGGTAGTGAAGATGCAGCTCCATTAACTCATTTGGATCTCCTGATGATTCATGCCAGAGTTCAGGAGGGAAAGAAGAGATTCAGCAGTTTTTGAGTGGGTCTTAGACAGAGGAGCCAACATGACTCAGGCCTGGTTATATAAGTAAATGTTTCCATAATTGTGAATATTTTTTTTGTAGTTTTTTAATATCTGTGTGGGTGTTTATGAAAAAGGGATGGGTTACTTTTAGATATGGCAATGTCCATACACACATGTATAGGAAAATCAGAGAAAGAATAGACTATGAGTCTAAAAATGAATTATAGCTCCATGGCAATGATATTTGTAGCAGGTAAAGGACGGAACGTAAGACTGCTATTAAATAAATCATAATTTATTACACGTGCCTGTATTTGGGTGCCCAGTTAGGTACCTAATTGCATGAAAAATGCAATTGCCATGTGAAGTGATGTTAATTTTCAAGCACACCTGCTGAGCTTAGGGTTGTCATTCAGGTACCTGCTCAGTTGCATGCTGTTGTGCACCACCTGTGGAAAATATTTGTGTGCCTGTCAGGAGGTTGGCACAGGTTATTAGTGAGGAAAACCATGGCTTTTCAGGTTCAGCGGGCAGTCCCATGGTCTGTCCAACATAGCTGACAAATTTCATTACAATTCCGAGCCGGAGCTCTGGCAGTGTAGCTTTTTTTCTGTTTTGATGAGGGGATGTGCAGGGAGAGCCCTTTCTCTGCTCAGACTGTAGAGGCTTTTGATTCCTTGGATTTCACCTCCAGTTGATGAGTCCTCCTCTATGCTTACTTATATTTTTTTTATTCTTTTCTCTAATTCCTTGACACACGCGGTATGCGATTAGAGAGCAAAAAAATACTGCTAGAATTTCCATGCTTAGTGTTGGTCCATTTGCTTTGTTGATTATCATCCTAACTGCCAACGAAGTGAAATGGCATTGCTTTGCAGTGCCTGCACTCCGCAGTACCAGCTTGCACATTGTTCTTTGTTTCCTTGACAGGTAGAAACTGTTTCTGTTTTTCCTTATGAATGCTTTATGTGTGACACTGAACAGCTCACAGCGACAGCTTAAAACATAACAAGCCGCACTAAAGGACATTTCTCAAATGTGTTTCTTTGCCCTTTCTTCGCATTGAAGACGTTAATAAGACTCAAGGCTACCTATGTTTTTTCTACGGAGGATAGGATCTTTACTGCTTAAATATCTTTACACTCTTGTAAATATTACTTAGGTGACAGAAAGTATGGATTCATTCTGAGAAGATTCTCTGATTTCTTTTACAGCTTTGGCTTTAACATTACTTAAAAAGCTTATTTCTTGGACCAAAAGTAGCGTTGTGTTACATATCCATCCATTTTACTGTAAATTGCAGGGAATGAGGTTGAGGCGACGAAGCACTGTATGACTGGCCTGGCAAGGGGCAAGTGAACAGTGAGGGAGGGCATGTAAGAGGACAGGAAAAAACTAAAAAAGTGGTGGAGCAACCATTTATTTCCAAGGATCTGAAGCCTAGGAGATCTAAAGAGGCCTTTGCAGCTGTCCTGTTTCAGAGTCTAGTTCGGTGAAGTACTAGATGTTGGAGCTGATAGAAACTTTCCAGAGAAAGATAGAGATTTGACAGACTGTATATATTTCTGATGTATATGGTTAAATTTTCAACAGGCGCCAGGCGGCAGGATGGTTCTTGCTGGCTTGAGCTGCACCAGTTCCCTGAGCAACTGCCTTTCGGCCGCCTTCTCCTCATCCAAGGGAGTTTGCCCGTGCAGAGACACCAGGGTGGTTGAGAGGCATCTCTTAAGCCCCCTGAGCAGCTGACTCTGGGGAGCCCAGCTTTCTCTACCTCCAGATCAGTGCTCAGAGGCACATGTCTTGGGGTCCAGAAGGCTGACAGCAAACTAGAAACTTCTGCTCTTAGTCTCCCAGCATTTATTTATTTTTCTCTCCCAGATGTTATCTGGCTTTTTAAAAAAACCTGTACTTGAAGGGCAGCTGATGTGAGAGTGGTGGGAGATCACCCACTACGGCTTTCCAGCACTCTTTGCAAAACATAATCATGGACCCTGTACAGCCTGTTTCCACCAAGGGTTCCTCCATGCCTCTCTGTCATATTATGTTATTGCCACTAGCTGGATGTCTTCATTTTAGCTGGAGAAAAAAGAAGCTGCCATCTCTTTAGCTTGTATAAAGCAACTATACAGTGGTTTTCACCTATGCGCCTTGTCTTCATCTACTGGCTATACCTCTCTCCAGAAAGCAGTTCTCTCTCATGTATTCATCATTCTCTTGACCCCTATAAGGTGAGGACTCTCTGCCTTCAGCCCTGTTTCTCAAATGGAGATGCCTGTTGGCCTGCGCAGAACTCTGTGCCATGGCTGGACTGTTCCACATACCTGAGCCACAGAAAGTAATATCTGCTACTACAATGCTGGGTCAGCCTCCAATTTATCGTACTGATGCATGTTGCACTT
>NW_009258383.1:1547472-1654881 GCF_000687185.1 Egretta garzetta
GCTGGTAGCTGCACAGCAGTTTAAAAATGACTGCAATACCAAAGCCTTTCTTCAAGTCTAGCTTACAAAAACAGCTCTCTGGGCTCCTTGGAAAATTTAGCATTTCCTGGGGTTGATTCTGAATTTCACAGAAGAGCACAGGGCCACCTCCAGACCAGGGGGCAAGGGGATGCAGCGGTTTAGTTCTCAGTCCTGGTCCTCAAGGTTTCCATTTTGGGCATCTGGCTGAATGCACCAGAGCTTCCTTCTGGCTTGTAAATCTGCCTTCCCCAAACACCATAGCACAGGAGAGGTGGTGAAGGGAGGAAGGAATTTCTGCCATGGAACATGGAAGCATGGACTTGAACTGGGAAGTTGTAAGGTTGGACATGACCTGCTGAGTTCATGTTTTTTGCACCACTTTTTTTGCAGAGGATGTTTTTGGCACTTTGTGGTTTGTGTCATCTTCTTTACTTTTCCTTATACTATCAGCAGCGCAAAACCAGGTAATAAAAAAAGTAGTAAAGTTAAAGAATTTTGCTCTCTCCATCAGGAATTGCCTGATTTATAGATATTCAAGGACATAAAAAAAATTGTGAAAATAACCATAAGAGAGATTCCTGGTCAAATATTTCAGACAGTAGTTCTCTCCTTCAAAAAACAAATGCAGTCTTAAAAAGCTACAAAACCAACATGGAAGCACACATACATCCATGCATACATGTGCAAGTACAGAGATCTACAAAATATATTACACATATAAGCTCAGCTTTATTCCAGTATATGCCTATGGATTAAATTCCAACTCACTGAATTAAATAGGAAAATTTTGACTACATTAAATAGAGTCTAGTTTTGTGTGTGTATTTGTACACAACAGAAGATTTGTGTATTCACAAGAAACTAAAAAGCTGTCATTTGTATGTAGGCATACATCAGCTAAATAGCAATGGCCTAATCATGTTGTTTTGTTAGGCAAAAGCAGCATTTTCAATCTCTTCTTAGGATGTTAACATTTTAAGTATATTTTTACTCTCCATTTACATACTAACTTCACCAAAAGCGAATAAATTGACTAAGAGGCAATGCATCTGCTGTGTACATATTTAATTCTCTTTTTGTCCTTCTCACACAGAGATTGAAAGATTTAAAACAAAGGGAATTTGCTCGAAATGTGGCTTCAAAGTCATGGAAAGATGAGAAGAAACAGGAAAAAGCACTCAAGCGGCTCCACCAGCTCGCAGAGTTACGGAAGCAGTCAGAATGGCAAGTATTTAAAATTTATATTACGTTTTAATGCCCACTTTCCTCAGTCCCAGAAGAAATCTCCATATTTTTACTCCTACACTCTGTAATGTACAGAGGGTTTGTATACTGCAACCTGTTTTCAGCTGTCCCCAACTCCAAATGTTCCTGTTCTGCAAACCATAAAATTGAAAGCCCCTGAATTAATTATTTGCTATTTGAAGGTTTGTGTTTTTCTCTCCTGTAGCTAGTTAATCTCACCTCTTCTGAACTGAGTGGTTTGAGGATGTTTTTGGATCATCACCGTTTTACCTTATTCAAACTGACCAGAATAGATTAGAATAACTATCTTATAATTTGATAGTAAGTGAACGGCAGAGGAAAAACACCTTTCAGAGCATCTGTACTTAGCCTGTGAATCATTTTCACTCCTTTTAGTATACTGAGATTATTCTCACAGTTTCTCTGTAGAGTAGTGGAAGCATCATTATGTGAATGAAAAACAAGTAATTAGCTGAGTTAAGTTTGCCCAATACTGTTGGCTCTATTGAAGAACATCAAGATATAGTACAAAGTTTACACTAATAAACCTCTACATTTGAGAAATCTCCTTTGTTTAATGACACTGCATGCTTCAGTAGAATAGATTGCCACCAGACCAATTGTTTATGTTAATCTATGACCATAATGAGATAAGTAGATAATTAAACTGGCATTCTCCTAAATTCATATCAAGCTTACTGTACCCTGGAAATAATAACATTCAGAGTTTATTATACACTCATTTTGGCCTATGTAATTGCTTTTGAGTAATCTGCTGAAATATAACAGTTTAGTGTTAATCTATCACTTTTATGGTTACAACTCTATTTTCATACAAATCTGCTGAAAGAAATGTAACTGCCTGTGGGAAGATGCCTTCATGCCCACACACTTGAAGATGTAGTCTCAGATAGACCGATAAGGTCGGTGATAATAGGAAAGCCAGAGTGAGACTGAGAGGGGAAAAGCAGGTTTGCTTTCAGAAAAAGCCAGGAGTCCATAATCCTTCACAAAGAGCCTGGGAAGACAGTCCTTGCTATGCCTGTTTGTAATGGCTAACATCTTCAGGGGTGGCTGTGAAGCGTGGTCTTGGTGGAGGGGTAGCGTCCTCAGTTGCTCAGGCAAGACAGAAAGTCAACGTTTCTAAGCAAAAGTCTACGCACACACGCACTTGTTATTGTCCCTGAGTACTGCATCTCAGGTTCCAACAGAGTTCCTTACAACAAGCTAATACAATTTGACAACAAAATTACTGTTAATCTCGTGTAGAGACAACCTGAAAATGCAGCCTTATTTTGCTGTTCCAAGGAGACTTTGAAAAGGATCCCTTTATGCTCCTTCTCCAAGGGACAATTCCTTCTTGATGTACAAATAGGGGCGGATTTGTATCTCGTGATGCCAGATTTGTGGCAAATGCAAATATATTCTCAGAAATGCATATATATTCTCATACTCCAAACTGACCCTACTCCAGGGAGTCTATGTCATTCCCACTGCCGAAGATCAATGCATTTTTATAGCATTTATAAAGCATGCTAGCCTATTTATAGATAGCTGTTATGAAGATCTGACAGTTGTAATTTACTTACATTTAATTAAAATATTTTCTAATTTTTAATCAAACTCTTTACTGAAGCTGGTTCCAAACTTTTTTCATGTAAGTTTACTGTAATACTGCACTGATAGCAAATGTAGATAATTGGCCTAATGAAGTGCATGTTTAAAATATTACTTGGAATAACATTTGTATGGTGGCTATATTTATGTCTCATCTCTAATGGAAAACGGCAACAGTCATTCCAATCTCAGTTAATTATATACTGCAAGATATCAATGATTTACCATGTTAAGGTCTTCTTAGAATAGGCTAATTATTTTTTTTTAAAGCAAGAAAATGAAGCCACAGATTTAAAATCTGAGAGGTTTTGTGAAGATGAAAAATGTAACTAATGAAAATAGAACACAGAAAGAGAAAATATAGCAAAGTCAAATGGTGGCTGATAATGAGAGCACTGAAGTTGCCACGAATATTGATGGAAATCCACCTTGTGTCCTTTTCCCCACCAATGTTTGGTGATAGTTTTAGCATTAATATCTCTCTGAATATTTCAAAAAGTCATTTATTGTGGAATAACATAAAGATAAAATAAAAATCTACCCTTAAAAAATCATGTGTACACGCCCCCCAGAGAAGCAAAATGCTGCCTTTTCACTTAAAGAGCTTGATTCTGCAGATGCTCCAGGTGGAAGTGTCTTATTTTGAACAAGGCAGGATTTCCTTTGTGGTGGCCTCTCAGAAAACTGAGACTCACCACAGATCAGACTCTCATTGATATAAATTCAGAGTAAAGAAAATAATGTTTATTCTGGACTTACATGGACATAACTCTGAAAAAGAGCATTCGTATGTGGACTTCAAATCATACAATTTCCTGTAGGTAAAGACTGTCTTGCCCATATAGAAGCATAAGCTCGGGGCTAGACTACACATTCACCCTTTAGAAACTTAGTTTTCCCTCGTAACAGCATGAGCAACAGTCTTCTTTTCCAGACAGACATTGTCAAATGTGATTTCTGTCTTAACTTGGTTATTTAATACAGCTTTTTTTATTTATTTTATTTTTTTTATTTATTACCTTACAGCATCACTGGGAGTGGACCATTGCTTAAAGCCCCCAGATTAGTCATGGAAAAGCAGCGGTGTCCAGATGACATTTTCCTGTACAAGGGCAGCAAGTTCACAGCCAGTTCTCAAAGAACCGTCCCGAGAGAAGGACAAGGCTTCTCCAGCAGTGTACTAGAGAAACAGCAACTTATCATAAGCAGGCAACAGTCCCCTACTGAAAGACCCCATGGACTTGGAAATCAAATCTCACAAGTGTTCCCAGATCGCACCAATGCTTCTCAAAGGGCAGGAGTGTCTTTCTCATTCTCTAAAAAAGTCCCTTTGAAGCTCGAGTCCTCAGCATCAGTCTTCAGTGAGAACTCTGAAGAAGGAAATGATTGCAGCGAAGCCCCCAACCATAAAACAAAGCAAGCTCTTGAGGGCTGTCGTTCTGGAACACTTTTGGAGGAAGATGTAAAAGCAAGCTTGGATAAAGGGCCATCTATTACAGAAGACCAAATGGATTTGGATAACAGTGCATCAAGTCATGTAGCTGCAAAACCTAAAATGCTGAAGGAAAATGATAAAAGCAGTGATAGAGAGTTAGAAGAAAAGATCAGTGCTCATCCTTCATTTTGCAAAGTCAAAATGCAGCTTTCAAATTTGGGTTTTTCTGGTTCACTTAGAGAAACAGAGCAAGAGAGCAAATTGCATGAGTCTGAGCAATTGTTGGAAACTCTCATTTCACCTTCATACCAAGCTAGCAATTTTTGTACACAGCCAAACTCCTACAAGCAGATCAATGCCCACCTGCCTGACCAGTTACTGGAGGTCCCAGAACAACCAGAGCCTCAGCTGGCATGCACAAGCAACATTAATGACAGTCCTGGGGTGGTAAAAAGAGAAAGATCTTTGGAGAGTTCAGAAACCACAAATGGGAATATGGAAAAGCTTCCAAGGGAGACCATGGTTAAAGATGTTAAGCCCCAGACATTGCCTTTCCTCCACGTAGTGAGCAAAGATGGCACCACTGCTCTGCAGTGGCCCACAGAGTTACTTTTGTTTACAAAAACTGAGCCCTGTATTTCATATGGCTGTAATCCATTGTATTTTGACTTCAGACTCTCTTTAAATCACAGAGATGGTAAACAGCATGAAACAAAGAAAGAAAGCTGTAAAGAGCACTCTATAAATAAGACTGCAGATGAAAATGAAGCCTCAGGTTTAATAAAATGCAAGCAAATGTCAAATGAACAAGATAATCAGTTGTTGAAACCAAAGAAGATGAAAGGTTCCCTAAATCCAAGAAAGGCCAAGCAAAAAGCAAAGTCAGACATAGGGAAAGAAATGAATGAAAATGGTCACAAATATGTTGCAGATTATTTGAATGAACATATACCCAAAGTGCCTGCTTACCTTGATGTCTCACAAAAGGATTATGTGACAGAAAAAAGTCTTCATACAACACCACCGAGAAGATCTTTAAAGCATCATTTTCATAGCTGTGAAAGAAAAAAAGAGAACATTAGAAATGAAAGCATTTCCTTTTCTGCTTTTATGTCTAGGATTAAAAAGTCTAAAGCTGCAAAATGCCATTTAATTTATTCTGAGGAAAAACGTGAAAACAAAAATGACTTCGGATCCATTCAAGATATGGCTAGCTGTAGCAGTGACATAAGTGACAGTGGAAAAGACTCTAGTGGAAGTTTTCTTAGTTACAAAACCAGTTCAAACAGCAGGTATTCAGAAAATGAAGGATGTGGAAATTACACGAGATGTTGGAGATTCTCATCTCCTCAAAAGTCCTCCTCTGACAGACATTCCAGCTGTTCTGACACTTCGGTTAGCAGTACAGGTAGCTACATGAGCTACATGAGTCCCAGATCGAACAATCACAGCAGAAATAATTTGCTTTTTTGTTGTAAAAGCAAAAGCAAGACAGCTGAAAGGCACAAATGTAAGCACAGAAAGCACAAGTGTATTTTCACTTCTGATGATACAGATGAGGATTATCTTTGTCATAGCAGAAGTCACAGAACTAGAAACTGTACACAGAGGGGCACAATTAAATGCCGAAGATGTGCAAGACATAAAGTGTTACAACACAGAGACAGATCTAAACACAGCAGGTGTAGACACCGGCATTCTGGCAAAGTGCACAGTAGAAGTAAAAGCTACCATGGCTCCAAAAGTTGTTCCACGAGAGATTCAAGAAGCAGTGAAAGATCATCCAGCAGCAGAATATCAAGGGGTAGTGGTTCAGGATCCTTCTCAAAAGAGACTGACAACTGTGACAACAAAACAAAAGAAGATGCAGAAAGAGGTTCCACCACCGAACTGGGAAAAGCTGAAACTGCACATTACGACTCTCTGAATGTGAATGGTCAGTCAAAGAACTTCACCACCTTCTCTTCTGAAACCCTGACAAAAGACATGTGTGGAAAAAGAAAGTCCCTGGCAGAAAACCCAGGAACAAACACATGATACAGAGAGATTTTCAAATACTTGTGGGGTAGAAGTAAAGGATCACTCGCGAAGTCATTTTGCTCTTCAGTTTTCATCATCAGTAGATGACATTGCAGTGTTACCTTTGCCAGAGAAACTGCTAAGCATAGGTAAAGATGACACAGGGCATAATGAAATCAGTTCGTTGGAAACCAGTGTGAAGAAAAACAACTTTGAGGCGTCAGAGATAACTAATGTTGCTCTTTCAGCAGGCACTGATTATGATCATTGTCTTTTTAAAGACATCATTCAAATTGGAACAGGCTATCAGAGCCCGAGCATAAAAAGGAACACAGCAATAAAGGAACATTCCAATCTCTTCATTAGTGAAGTGCAACCCTTTATACAAAGCTGTGACCCAGTACCAAATGATTTCCCTGGTGCTTTTCCCTCTAATAGATATTCTGTTGTTGCTAATTCAACAGAGACCAAAGAAGAACTACAAGATGTAAACATGGACTCGAACCGGGCAGAAGGCAGTTCAGCCTCTCTTTGTGACAGTGCTATGCAGAAGTATGACGACACAGTAAATGACCCAGAAGTGTACAGTAAATCCACCTCCCCTACTTTAACGCAGCAGCCTATCACGTTTTCACCAGAGGAAGTAGACAAATACAGGTTGCTGCAGCTGCAAGCCCAGCAGCATATGCAGAAACAACTTCTGGCAAAACACCTGAAAGTTTTGCCTGCCCCAGGACCAGCTGCCTTCTCTGCAACACCAGCAGTTCCTGCCCTCCCTGTTCAGCAGCATGCTACTGTCACCACCATCCACCACACGCTGCTGCAACGCTTTGCTCTCTCGGCATCTGTACATCCCCACGGCAGCCATCTCTCCCTGGCACACCTCCACCCCCTCTCTCAGGCACATTTTGCCCCCATATCACTTTCCCCCTTAGCACCAGCCCTCATTCCCACCCACCCCGCTCTGCTGACAGGGCACCCATTGCACTTGGTCTCCACCACTCCCTTCCACCCTTCCCCACTGACCTTCTCTGCGCTGCCACACACTGCATATATCCCAGCCTTATTTACGCCACACCTGAATGCAGCCACACCTTCTGCTATACATCCAAATCCCTTAGTTCATCCGTTATTCCAAGGGCAAGAGCCCCATCACCATTCTTGCTGTAGCCAGACCCAACAGTTACCAACAATAAAAGAAGTTTTCAGTGTTTCTAGCTATTTAAACTAGCCCAAATGATTACATCATGGCTCCAAAACAAAATTTTAATAAAATAAATTGTTCAGTGTTCAATCATATGCCTGAGCATATATCTACTGTTTTGCTGAGAGCACAATGGCAAATATTTTAAAGTCCACATTCTGGCTGACAGCAAATGAATGTTAATTTACATCCTGTATCACTGAGTAAAAGCGGTTTTAAAGCCTTTCTTGATACTATCACAAGGAGGATGGGGTGCAGTTAGTGTCATTCTACAGAATGTCTGGGAAGAACAGCCTTAAGTGAAGTCTGTGACTGTCAGTAGGAATAGGACCACAGCACCCAGACACAACAGGACCAAGAATGTCAACACTGATGAGTGACTTAAAGTAGTGCAATTTAAGGTAGAGCAATCTTGACACACCTCAAAGGTTTGCTTTTCTGAGAGTCTATATGCAACGGCATAGTACTTGGTCTGGTTAAGGTATTTCAGACTGAGCAAGAAAAAAGGTATCTGGGACCACTGGTTCTGTCTCCTGGCCAAAATAATTTGGGGACCCTCAGAATGAGTGGTGATGAGTTAATGCCTGAAGAGGGTCACAACAACATCTCAAAGATAATTTAATGATTTTATCCCTGGGATATGTTGCTTGGACAGTGTAAAGGGACTGCAGTCTGGCCACGGGTCCATAACAAAAGGTTCCTTTAGTGTAGGGGACTCTGTGCTGGCACAAGCAGGCTGCTACTTTTCTCCCTGAGCCAAGCATCCAAGAAGGCAAGTGAAAGAAGGGATGAAGACAAATTCTTTGGCATTGCCTGCCTATGGCTGTAGCACAACATACATCAGGGGTGGGCTGCAGCAGCGCAGAGTGGCCAAGCAGCTAGTGCTGGCCTTGAACCTCAGAGGTCCTTGGCCAAGACTGCAACACTTCTTTCCTACAAAATAGAGCTCTGACATGTGGGAGAGTCCTGCCCAAAGAATGTGTAAATATGTTTCATCCCGTTCACAAACAACATAAACAATTGGCTAGTCCTATAAAATTGTGCTGATATTCATAAAAATGCAGAAGTAAAATTCTGAGCGGAAACTGGCTCTCCAGGTCAAGTCTCATAGACAACCATGCCACAGGTCTCAGCATTTCAAGGTATATTGAATCTAGACAAACAAGTCTGGATTCTCGCATGGCTTCCCAAACTCTCAACGTACAAATTGAAGTTCTGAATCCGCAATGTTTGAATGCATGTATCCAACCTTCAGGGCAGTGCGTGGTTGAAATCGCTAGTAATAACTGTGTATCTGGAAATAGGTGAGGGCTTCAGCATCTCTTTGAATGGCACAATTTTACTATTTTTATAATGTTTCTAACTCAACGTGGGATATTTAGCATGAAATTAAGTACATAATTGTGGTTAGACTGCAAGCATGCTTCCCAATATAATTGGACAGTGGAGTGTCCGACAGACAGTACCTGTTTGTTTGGATTAGAAACATTTGAAATAATTTCAATTCATTTACAATAAAGTAGTGCACAATTAATAACGTATCTTTCAGAATCGATATAAAACACATTAAAAAACTTTTGGAGGTTTTTTTCCCATTATATTCATCTATCTGAAGAAAATGAGAAATCTAATTGCAATTAAGCTGAGTATTTGAAATACAACTTAGGACCAATTTTCTATCTTAGTTTTAATCAAACTAGATTGATCCATTGCAATAAAATGGAATTGTTTTAATTTCTAAAAGCAGCTGCTTCAGCATAGACTGGTATTGTGCCAAACTTTTCAAATGGCTTTACAAGTTGTGACTGCTGGTTTTGCAGTTGATTTTCAAAGCTAAAGTTTTTTTGGATACTTAACATTTTAGCCATCAAATAAAAGCTGTCAGGAAAAAATCTGGAGACTGAGCAGAAGCAAAACATTTTATACTCAAAAAGGTTGGTGAAACCAGCACCCTCAAATATCTTTTGCTGGGATTCCCAGCTGATTTATTAATTACATAAAAAAAAATGGATTCATACCATTTTTGAGTTACTCATCTTTGTGGTTTAATTTTCTCCTTTTAATTGTAGGAAAAATCTGTAATTGAAATTACTGTTTTAGAATTAAGGAAGTCAGAAATTTTCTTTGGGAAAGATGTTAAAAATAAATATTTCCACAGCTTTAAAATTCTTCCTTTCATTTTTGGCTGAAAATCTTCCCAAAATTAGATCTGAATCTACATATAATTTCTATACTTCTGAAATGAGAATCAAACGTATTTCACTGAAGATGACTTAACATCTCTGAAAATTAGCACTTGCTTGCTCAGATGGAGATCCCTCACTCAGCAGACCACTTGGAAACATTAGTTATAATACAGTAGGAACTGCCTGAATTGGGCGTTTTAAAGGAGTGGGTCAACCTGTGCCCTAGAAGAGGCTGACTGAGTTGCACAGCCACTACCACCCGTTCAGGGCTAATACCAGCCTAAAAGATACATTTCCAGCCCTCCACACTTTTAAATTTATGGGCCCAGTTCCATTCCTCTTCAAGAAAAAACATCTGTTCTCATTGTACATGAGTTTGCTTAAATCCTAAATAGATAACACCAAGAGGAAAAAGTGGAACAGAAAAAATGACAGGCTGATCTCATCTTTAATTTGTACACACACATGCCTGCTTTTTACAGGCAATGTTAATATTGCAAAAATTTCTATGGCAAGAAACCTGACCAACCGAAACTTTAAATCCTACTACATAGATAATTTATGGAAAATAGTTATATACGTTCCCCTTAATGTATGCACAATACAATGGGATTCTAGGAAGGAAGCAAATCACAGGATGTCCATATATCGTTGTATATACCGACAAGGATGATCTGGTAAGGCAAATGGGTAGACAATAAAGATTAAATTTAATTCCTGGGACAATGGGAATTAGGATTTTGAGAGGTATTGAAGGAAAAAAGAGAGATTAAGAAGGAACAGAAACAGCACAATAGCAAAACAGCAATCACTGACCACCCACAAAGGGAATGCCCAATATCGTTCTTAGGGCAAGGAAGGGATTTTCTTGGAGAAATGTAATAAAAATATCAACATAGCTGAGATGATATATTTGCTCTACCTGCAGCCATATTTGTTATTCATTAGTAATGTACTTTAAATATGTATAATTATTCTTATTAAAAGCATAATTGAGCCTGATGTAAGGAGCCATGCTACAATTTTGATTTTATTTAGACTGATTTTTAAAAGAGTTACAGTATCATGGTGACAGCGATATATACACTCCAAATTAATAATACATTTTGGTTTGATTCTTGATGCATAATCCAAGGAAACAGGTCACCCACACTGTAAAATGCCAATAGTAAAAGTTTCCTGAGTTACACAATAATAAAAACCTTTTTTGGGGGAGAATTTTTTTTGGTAATTGAGGCACTTCTGGAATACAATTAACACATGTAATTGTTGTGCGGATTTGCATAAAAATGCCATTTGATTGATTTTAAAAGTGTTAAGTTTATATTTAAAACTGAATAATACTCTGGCTAGTATAATATGTAAACTAGTAATTTTGTTTTGTATTCTCTGTATAAAGTGTTTTATATTATACAGTAGCTAAGTGAATTGCACTATTGTACATGCAATGCGGCTTTTTTTTTAGGTTATTCAAGGAATTCCTGGGAATGTAGTTTAATGCAATAATATTTTTTTTCAATAAAAAAGCTTACTGGTATAAAGAGTGTCAGTCATGTATTTTTAATGTAAAGCATACCAAAAGGCAGCAACATAATAAAATGCAGAAGGATGCAAACATATTCTGTATTTTAATCTGCAGAAGTGAAATGCATTTAATTCATCCCTGTGGCTATAATCCTGAAATTTCTTAGAATGTTTCCTAAAGATTTTAGTATGTGTTACAAAAGTGGGTTGTTTAAATGGAACTGAAAATAAATATTCCTTAAAAAAAAATCTATGTGGTTTTTGCAAGTACTTTTAATGGATCAACATCTTCCTGGATATTTTAATGCACTAATCAGTTTATGTAGAATTACACTTATAACTCACTTGTCAGGTTCCCCAAATAATGTCTCTGAGCTATGATTCCCAAAGCTTGTGTAGAAGGTCCTTTGGTAAAGATGCTAACAGTAGGATCCACGGATGTATTATCTATTCACTACTTAACCATTCTTTAAAACTTTCATTAGTGATGATAAGTATCTCTTAATCCCATGTATTCCCCTTCATGTTGTATTTTTCCAGTTTATTGTATCCTTTTCCGTCTGTCTTTCATTTATTTTGTAAGCTTTCTGGCACAAGGCTTTGGGTTTTGTGATATAGGTACTCAGCTTTGGAGGTCCCAGGCACTGCTGCTATACTAACATTAATTGTAAGGCTAGTTATAGCTATCAGTAAACAGTTTCAGAAGTTTCACATCTCCAGGTGAGCACAAAACCTAAAATAATGTAAAAACAAGTGTCCACGTGGGTACACATAATAGATAAATCTCGGTCTTTTGAGCTGTGGTGTGAAGAGGTCGTATTCCATTAAGTCTTATCTGCGTAGCTAGAAATACTTTGGCCAATCTCTGGAACCAAATTAATCGACCATGCAGTGACATCTCATGACTCAGGCATTCTATAAAATCTTGAAATGACAGCAAATCAACAGAGGCGTAATCAACACAGTGTATCTAACGCCATTCAATTGTGTTTCTTAATCAAGGTGTTTCATAGTAAAAACAAAATTCAGAATTGGACAAACTTAAATAAAAAGTGTGGCGTGTCTGAAGGAAATCCCCTGTGAATTAGTATCTCTACCATTAACTGCTAACTACAGTAGGCTTCCAGTTGAGATCAGATCTTGCCTGTTTGTTACTGAACAAACAGTGATACTGTTTTGACCAGGATGTAATATCTGAAGAAATGAAGTTGTCCACACCTTCCTATTCCTGGTAAAGCTAGCTACTAATTACCCTTCCTTAAAGCTTGAATCCCAGACCTGTTTAACAGTTGAGCCTAAGCTGATCTTTTTTCTTTTTTCTTTTTTCTTTTGTATTCTATACTACAATTCACCTATTCAGGTCAAACCTACATTTAGGGCTGTTATTTGCTTGAGAATGAAAAACAAATGTTTTGCCAGACTTGAAATGTCTCTTTATCATCAGATGGAGAGACTTTTTGAGGGAAACAAATATATATTTTATTTAATTTAAAACTGGAAAGCCCAATAAAGCAGATTTTAGAGACAATATAAAAGAAAAGAAAAATGTATTTGTAGCTACTTATGTCTAAGTTTAGCTTCAAGACATTTCTTTTGCTTCCCTCAGTTAAAATACTCTCTCAGTGCAGTGTCCAATTGACTCCACTCCACAGGATCTCAAATAGGGGACGGGACTGTTCTTAGAGATCCTGTTTCCCCCAGTGTATGCTCAGATGGGAAAGCTCCCTGCCCTCTGAAGGCTTCCTGGTAAGTCTGCGGTGAGCTCTAAGGGCTTCTTCCATCACCGTGCTGAGTACTGCAGCCAAAATGCACCCAGCCCTTGGGCACAGGCTATGCAGCGTTGTCACCCAGCCAGGCAGAGTGCAACATGAATATGATCGAAAAATAGACTAGACTGGGCTATTTCAGTTGGAAGGGAACCTACGATGATCATCTAGTCCAACTGCCTACCAACTGAGGGCTGACCAAGTTAAAGCATGTTATTAGGGGAATTGTCCAAATGCCTCTTAAACACTGAGAGGCTTTGGGCACTGACCACCTCTCTAGGAAACCTGTTCCAGTGCTCAGCCACCCTCTCAGCAAATAAATGTTTCCTAACGTCCAGTCTAAACCTCCCCTGGTGCAGCTTTGAACCATTCCCACGCTTCCTATCACTGAATACTGGGGAGAAGAGCTCTGCACCTCCCTCTCCACGCCCCCTCCTCAGGAAGCTGTAGAGAGCAATGAGGTCGCCCCTCAGCCTCCTTTTCTCCAAACTAGACAAGCCCAATGTCCTTAGCTGCTCTTCACAGGACATTCCTTCCAACCCTTTCACCAGCTTTGTTGCCCTCCTCTGGACACATTCAAGAACCTTCACATCCTTCTTAAACTGTGGGCCCCAGAACTGCACATAGTACTCCAGGTGAGGCCACACCAACACTGAATACAGTGGGATAACCACCTCTCTTCACAGGCTGGGACACACACTCCAGGATGCCATTTGCCCTCTTGGCTGCTAGGGCGCACTGCGGGCTCATGCTGAGCCTGCTGTCGACCAGCGACCCCAAATCCCTTTCGGCAGGGCTGCCCCCCAGCCACTCATCTCCCAATTTATGCTTGTGCCCAGCATTACTCTGTCCTAGGTCCCTCAAGACATTCAACAGCACCTCCCAGTTTGGTATCACCAGCAAACTTGCTAATGATGCATTCAACTTCCGCATCCAGAAATAATCTAATAGCTTATCTGTCTACAACCAACCCACTCAGTGTCCAGGCACACAAAGCTGATTTAAAGATGTTCCATCCCCTCCTCAACCACAAGGTACAGGTTTCAAGCCCCACTTTGCAGTGGGTTTTGCTCTCTTCTCTTCTCTTCTCTTCTCTTCTCTTCTCTTCTCTTCTCTTCTCTTCCTACTGCATTCTGCTTCACCATTTAGTCCCACAATCAATCACATCAGCAGAGACCAAGGAGGGAATGAGACTGAGTCACAACAGGAAAAGAGAGAGAGAAAACAGCACAGCAAGGGAGTCTGGAAACATATTAGGCCAATTTTCTTCAGAGATGACTTTTGAGTACTTGTGTCCTCATGCAACACCAGAAAAATCTTTCCTACACTCTGGTGGGAAGTCTTTCACTTCAGTGCATAACCTTATTAAGCAAAGTAAGCATCTGTGATTTAACCTGGCAGGCAGCTAAACACCACACAGCCGTTTGCAGTGGGCTGGGGGGAGAGGATAATAATAATAATAAAAAAGGGTAAAACTTATGGGTTGAGATAAAGACAATTTAATAGAACAGAAAAGAAAGGGCAAATAATAATTATAACAGAATATACAAAACAAGTGATGCATGATGCAATTGACTGATGCTCAGCCAGTTCCCGTGCAGCAGTTCCAGACAACTTTTCCTATAGTTCATATGCTGAGCATGACATCATATGGTGTGGGACATCCCTTTGGTCAATTGGGGTCCGCTGTCCCAGCTGTGCCCCACCCCAGCTTCTTGTGCCCCCCCAGCCTGCTCACTGGTGGGCTGGGGTAAGAGGCAGAAAAGGCCTTGGCTCTGTGTGAGCACTGCTCAGCAGTAACAAAAGCATTCCTGTGTTGTCAACATTATTCTCATCCTAAATCCAAAATACAACACTAAGCCAGCTACCAGAAAAAAAATTAACTCTATCCCAGCCATAATCAGGACAGCATCTTAATATAAACTTTATACAGAAATATAAAGAATCACTGGGAATGCAGCTAATTACTTCGCTCTTTCTAGACACTAGGCACAATGATAACAATATGTGTGGGGATAAAAGGAACCTGCAAGTCAGTGAACTGCACTGCTGCCTTGCTGAGGTTGGGACACACTGTTGTGATGTGCTTGAACATTTCTCAGCCCCAGGGCTAAAGGGAATTAATTAATTAACATTTCAGGTCATGGAAATACTCTCACTGTCTTCAGAAACATCAGGCTGAGCCTTAAGTCAACACCTTACTTGTCTATAAAGCACACAGCACTTTTAAAATACTTTTTACTATTCTTCAATAAATACATTATTTTCTTTAACAGAAAGCATAGAAGAAGCCAAATAGCCTATTGCAGAAATTATAGACAGAAATAAATCTACAGGTGCAGTAATGGGTATTTATTCTAAACATCTACTGCTTAACAGTGACCAATCTGTTTTGTGAATGTGCTTAAAAGTACTCTTGACTGAGATGTCAAGCAGCAGATACATGACTGTCTTAAAAGAAGACTCAGCCCAAACTCATTTTTTATGACCTAGCTATAAACCCCTCAAAATAAAGATAAGGTTGAAAAGCTTGACAGAGTTCCACCAAGCAGTGTAAGCAGTTCTGCTGCATCTACTTAAGTATACATCTAAAACTTATATTACACATAAAAATCAATATTTTATTCTTATGAACCAATAAACTTTTTAGACCAAATAAATTTGTCATTTTCAAATCAATAAATTAGATGTATTTATCAATTTTATATATAAAACTGTTCTGTGTACTCCAAGCTGTGTATGTGTGCAGATCAGCAACATTAATAAATAAATCATTGTGAATGGAATGAACCAATTAGTCTCAGACACCAATAAACTGACTATTTCTATATAAAGCAATACATTCTATACAAAAATGGTTGAATTATAATTTGCTTTCTTCTTTTCTGGAAGTAATTTATGGGCTAACTGTCTTCTGCTAGCCCCAGTGAGAAACTCTACAGAATTTAATAGTGACGTGTGTCCATGTTGGGGAGGGGGTGTGTGTCTTCTTAAGGATGTACAGTTGCATCTAGTAGACACTCATAGCCCAAACATAGAATTTGGCATGTAAGTCAGAAGAGGAAAGATGTACAGGTAGGAAATATCTTTAATCAATTGTTGCACATCTTCAAGGGTGACATACTGCAGAGTTCCCAAAACAGGGAATCTTTTTTCCCCTGTTCCCCCTTGGAAGGTGTAAGCTGCTGAGGAAATGCTTATCTGTCAGTGGTCCACATTGTTATGAAGTGGAAAGTCCTACCTCCATCACAGAAGCTGAAAGCACTAGAATGTTTGCTACTTGCTTATGCCAGGATTTGTCTGAAAAGTTTCCAGTCTTCTTGAGAGTGCATTCCATTTTCAAGTGAATTTGCTTTCTCTAAAGGGCTGGAGTACCTACGGGTTTGAAGGTGGTGATTTAGCTAGTCTCTTCTGCTTATATGTTGATCCTGTTAATTTAAGTTATAGAATCATAGAATCGTTTAGGTTGGAAAAGACCTTTAAGATCAACAAGTCCAACTGTTAACCTAACTCTGCCATCCCACCACTAAACTGTGTCCCTAAGCACCTCATCTATCCTTCTTTTAAATACCTCCAGGGATGAGGACTCTACCACCTCCCTGGGCAGCCCATTCCAGAGCCTGACAACCCTTTCGGTGAAGAATTTTTTCCTAATATCTAGCCTAAACCTGCCCTGGCGCAGCTTCAAACCATTCCCCCTCGTCCTATCATCTGTTACCAGGGAGAAGAGGCCGACCCCCACCTCACTACAGCCTCCTGTCAGGTAGTTGTAGAGGGTGATCAGGTTTCCTCTCAGCCTCCTCTTCTCCAGACTAAATAACCCCAGTTCCCTCAGCCGCTCCTCGTATGACTTGTGCTCCAGACTGGCTTTGAAAAAAAACCCTGACAATTAAATGAGATGATCCTTGGTCTACTTTTTAGTTTACTAGTAATTTCTTGGAAGATCTCTGTGATTTAAAATACTTAATGCTTTTATTAATATAATCTGTAATTACAGTACTGATATCTACTGCTGACATATTATAGGTTTAATCCTTAGCGATGAGCTTTCCTC
Organism: Egretta garzetta; assembly: GCF_000687185.1. NCBI lineage: Eukaryota > Metazoa > Chordata > Aves > Pelecaniformes > Ardeidae > Egretta > Egretta garzetta. Next base: position 1,564,544 of record NW_009258383.1, read on the forward strand.
CCATGAGTGTCTCTCCCTCAGTTCTGTGCTGTGACTGTATTTTTTCAAATGCTAAATTCCCTGGTTTTATTTTTTCTTAAATAATGTGTTATATAAGCAGTTCTTATATGATTTTTGTTGGAAATTATATGGGTCAGGGTGAAGTATAATAATGAATCTTATTATGGGTTATGATCAGAGCTTATGAATTGAAAATAATTTTGTCTTTCATCTCAATGTTGCCAACCACCACTAGCTTTTCATAAGAGAGATTCTCAGAAGCTGAGGGCCGGTGAGGCGAAATGGGAGAGCAGAAGAAAGAAAATGAGCACAAGAGCCACCTGTGAATGATAAAGGTGAAAGAGGGGATGTGTGCAAAGTCTGAAGAGCAATGTCAGATTTGTGACACCTGGAGAAAAGTGTATGTTAATTCCAGAGGGTGCAGAGAACACCAAGGAAAGGTTAGACTCGTGATGGATAAAGCTAGAGAGGTTTGCAAGCTCAATTAAAATCTCAGATGAGCAGCTGTAATTATGGTTGTCAATAAAATTAAGATGAAAATTCTTGGTGAGAGTTTTTACTCATGGTAGGCTGTAACTTTTGCAAAAATAATATTTTCTTTGCCATATCTGCTGCCAGTCAAGTCCTAAAACAAACAAGGTCAGATAATGACAAAAAATAATGAGTAACTGCACAAATATTTCAAAAAGCACAAAAAGATGTGCTTACTACTGAGTAAACGCTTGGCCAGTTCTTACTCTGCTAGATGTGATCTGCTCATTCCTACATCAGAGACATTTAAAACAGCAGGTTATGGGCTAGTTTCAAGCAAGTATAAGCAAACAGCATGAAACACTTCAACCTGGTGAGGTTGGTTAATTTGGATTTAAGAACAGGGGAAATGAGTCACAGCTCCATTTGAATCCCAAGAAACTCGTACGTTTGGTGAAATTTAATCTAAATGATAAATTAAAAATCTGTTAAGTGGAAAAAGTGTTAATGCTTAAGATTAGCATTTTTTCTAGGGAGTTAGCAGCAACATTTTTTCTAGGAAATAGCCAGGGAATGAAAAACCACAAATAATAATTTATGAAAATATTGTTCATCATATTTAATGATCTGTTTGATACATCGGTGTCACAAGAAACTGTGGTATCTTTCAAAATGGATCTTTCCCTGGCTCTTCCTGACAAAGTTAACCTGAGGCAGAAGGATGTCTTTGCTGGAGCACTGACATCTGAGTATAATTATCAGGAATGAATTACCAAATTCCTCATACAAGAACATTTTGGGTGGCTGAGACAGTGGTTTCACAGGACAAGCAGCAGTTCTTCTACTTTGGTGGAGCAGATGTCCACATAAGACGATATGGAGCATCAGTAAACAACCTCCTAGCTACAAGCCTAGATATGTCCTCTATATAATTACTGGGAAGACCACTGTTGAAAACTCCAGGCACAGAGATATGCCTGCTGGTATGGGATTTCAAGGCACTACACACTGCTCATGACTCAGAAGTAGCATATATATATTTTGGGGGGGAAAAAAATCCAAATCAGACCAGGCTACAATGAATTTAAATTTGAAAGTGTCTCTTTAATAAAAAATGAACTAAAAATTCTCAGCATGTCTCAGTACCAGAAACATATATTAATGCTAACCTTAAAATCTTTCTAGAACTGTAAAATACATAAACACTTTAATCATGCTGTAAAATTCCTATTGCCCGTGCAACACAAATGCTTTTGCTCTGCACAATTTGGCCATCATGATGATGGCAAACCTTGTAAAATGAACACTGAGAACCATATAGTATTTTCCCCTGTTGCTAATTCAATAAATACTTGGATTTAAAATGTTCTGATCCTTTCTTTCTAAGGTCACTCATCTGCAGTTGGAAGCAGAGAAAGAGTTAGACTGTTGCTAAGGGTATATTTTGAAAGTACAGCAGAGAGATTTAGCCACTTAATTCCCATTATAAGCAATACATTTGAAAGGTTTTGTGATCTTTAGGTTAGAATACATGGGTTAATATGTAACTTCATTTTTTTCTAAAGATTTCTCAAGGATTTTCAGGAAATTGGCTTTAGAACCTCATAGTCAACAGAGACATGATCAGCATGATCAGACATGTTCATACTGAGAAAGTCTCCTTGGCAGCTTGGAAAACTAAAAGCATTGCATGAAAATCATATCTCAGTCTTGTCTGTCAGCTCCTGTTGGAAAAGCATTTAACTTTTCCTTAGAATTTCTTTGACCTTCAGAAATCCAAGAATAAATATATCATGTAACACCCGCACTGAACAGTTTCCAGGTGTAAGCATGCAAGTACTCACTGAGAAACTTAACATTGAGTCAAATGCTGACTTGACCTCATGCTCTCTGATTACATGCTACTGACTTTTCATAAGCTTGGTCAGCAAGACTGATGGGCTCCAGAATCTCAGTGATACATTACGGGCCACCTGTGCCACTGTCCTAAGACTGAAATGCACAGTGGCCAACGAACTGCCCCAGTATTTCTGTCTGCTTCCCTCTATCTTGATAACCCAGTGCTTAGAGTTTTCCATGCCAGAAGCCAAGGTGCACTCTTGCCTCCTGTATGTGTGACAGAGACCCCAGTGTTCATGTGACACATTGCGTTAGCAGATCTGCTGGTGAAAGCTCTCTGTGTTGTGGAAATTACACAAGATCAACTAATTATATACAGCACCCAATAATCTTCCCATCTAAATAAGACTGCATAAAATGTAGATGTCTACTCCTCCCTGTATTCCCTATATACTGAAGAGCCCGTACGGTGGGCTCTTCCCACCTTCCTCAGGATCACTACAGTCACCTTTGCTAGGTGCTTACCTCTCCCCACTGAGCTTAGGAGATGCCTACATGGCATCTTGAGCTATATTTTAGAGTTCAGAGTAAATCAGCCATGTAAGATACATCTCGAAATTTTTGAAACTCAAAACTGGAATCACTGCAACTAAGCTGATTCATCATGATAGAGGTACTACTCCTGCTTAAGGAGCAGAAGAGGAAAGCAAGATGGAAATCACAACAGATCTTTATTTTCAGCTATTTATAGGGAGATTCCTATTAAATGCCTGCCCTGACTGAAGTCAAAAGTGGACTGACATTTCAAATATGGGTAGTTTTAGCTTTACAAGAGTTGTCTAGAATTATTCACCAAAATATTTTGTGAATAATATACAATTGCAGGTATGTTTTTAAGCAGCTCATGACCAATTTAGGAAATGAAAAAGGTTAAATTTAAATAGGTTATTTGCTTCATATTATTTCCTCAGCTCAAATGATAAGTCAATTGAGTTCTTACATACATTTGCACACAGTAGCAGATTCATTTCTTGCTTGTATTTTTTGCATTTTTCTTCTTTCTCCCCATGCACGCACAGATACATTCTTATCATCAGATTGGTTGACTTTTAGGGCTAGTTTGCTATTAGCTGGTATTAAACAGTCAGTCATTAGTATTCTGTATGTCACATAAACATTTGGTACAGTATCTGTTTTTCATCAACTTTAGCTGCTAGAAATGAATGAAAGATGCAGCAACGGAACATTTCAAAAGGTTTTGTCAAAGAAATGTGTGGGACTATCCTTGATGTGAGTCCAAAAAAATCCATAGTAACAAGTGTAGATAAAACGATAACCACAGAAAGAAAACGACAGGCCAAAAAAGAGAGCCTTTAAAGACTCTTCTTTTGATAAGATGCAATTACTACAGAAATTTATATTAATCGGATCATGGTCTTCACTCTCTCACAAACCATTAAAGCATCTGCTACAAACCCTGAGCAAAGGAAATGTCAGAGCATGGTAGTCAAAAATAGACCCAACATGATGATTCGTCATGGTCTTCTTCCATGAATCATCAATGCACAAGAAATCTATGGCCCAAACAACACTGCAAAGGACATTTCTCAATCCAAGTTTGTCAACTCTGTACTCTTCCTGATGTATTTCTGACCCCAGGGAATAAACGAAAATAAAGACCTGCTATGTCTCGTAACCTTCACTAAGGAATGGATGGTTTAGAAAATGTGAAGGCATAGGCAGGCCCCAGGGGAGCAGAAGTTCTGGGAGCTTGCCCCATGGCAGGGAGAGCTGAGGAAAGCTCCCAGGCTGCGGCCAACAAGAGGAATGTGCTAAGAGGGGCAGCTGCACTGCTCTGCTTGCATGGGAAAAGGTTTTAAAGGTTGAGCCTGGCCCAGCTGAGAAAAACACAGCATGGAGATAACCAAGCAGTTTACGGAAGCAAATTGCCCTTCAAAAGAAAGATGGTTCATTTTAACCCTCTTTAGTTAATGTGAGCTGCTGTGCTTAAATGAGCATGAAGACACAATCTAAGGCAAGGACAGTTCTCACATCCACATAAATTCCCATGGCAGAGGATGCATGCAGACAGGGCTGGTTGCCATAAAGTCTGTGCTTTATGGGAGACGCTGCTCTTTCTGTACAGACTTTCTACTGCATGGACCCATTAAACTTCATTTTCTGACCTGAAAATGTTACTTTGAGAGCTAAATAACTAGAGTTTTTACCTTTAAATTGTGACATTGGTGTATGTAAAAAGCCATTTAAGCGAACTTCAGAGTTGTTTATAAACTGAGTACAGCTGTAGTAGATGGCACTGATGTCAAGGTGGAGAGGACCTTCATATACTGCACAGGGCACTCATGCCTGTCTTGGAAGAACAGAAACAGTGGTTGGATATGGCAGTTAGCTATAGATATCTTCAAAGCATAAGCTGCCAAGCCATTACAGTTAGTGCCTGAAGACTGAAATTTTTCAGGTAGCTCCCATTAGGACCCAACAATCATTGCAATGTGCTCAGAGTATATATTACACCACATGAGCTGGCTATATCTCTCCAAATAAACACATAAACTGCTGGAGATGTGACAGAGGAAATGCAGAGCATTCATTGTATGCAAAATTGCTCTTTCCCATTGTAGTCCTTAAAACAATTGTTTGACAGCCCTGTGCCATTTGCTCTAGCTTGTAGCTGCCCGATTCCATGCAATAAACCTAGGGATTATATTACCTGCCTTCGTCTTCCAAAGATCTCAGAGTAGTTATGTTTTGAAGAAAATAATCTGAAGTCCTATTTTTTGAAACAGGTAGGCAGGATAGTTTCCAGGCTGCTAATGCAAAGACATTTAAGCATGATGATTGTTTCTAAAATAAGGTTCAAGCAATAGATGTGCAACAGAGTCCACGTAATTTCCATGAAATTACACTTGTGACTCTGGAGAACATAAGCACCCACAAATTTCACTGTTCTGTGATATATCTGTGCATCAGCTGAGGCAAGTTTCTGTCCTCACCTTGAGCTCATATTTTGAATGACTCGATCACCAAAGTGCATCCCCAGTCACCTGACTAAATTTGCACTTGTCACTCATTGGGGAGGAACTGACATTTTAGCCATATTATGGCTGCCTTTGTCCAAACATGATGGGGAGGACTTATATACTCCAGTACATTATAAGCACTCTGCAGCTCTTGGAAAGGTCCAGGCTCCTACACTGTGTCACTTGCATGGTACAGTATTTTAGATCTATGCTTAAAATATAAAATGCCAGCTTCTCTCACATCAAGGCCCCAAGGCTTTTTTAAGATCCAGCTACTGCTGCCAGAAATAGGGTGCTGCAATTGAATCTGTGATTCCGTGAATCATTTAGAGTTTTATGGTTTTGTATTCTGCTGCTATACCAGGCTTCCAAGTCGGCTATGTGTACATGTACATTTGATGATATCTAATGTATGTATACAGCTAATGTAAAATTTGCATGATGGTAACTGATCACTTGCAAGCTCTGATGAGCTCCTTTCCTTCTGCTAATCTCCACGTATCTTAGTGAACTTCTGCATCAGTTCACATCCTGTATCAGAGTGATGCACACATCACATGTATCTGTGGGTAAGTACAAATCTACATTTTTTTATGATATCAACAATAAAGCAGCTAATATGTGGTAGCTAAAGTAGTTTATAGAAGTTTATATAAGTTGCCAGATGAACAGAATGTTTTCCATTGCTTTATTATTTCATTTTCAATTTTAATTAAACATAGATTAATCAAGTTAATCTGTATTATGTCAGGGATTAGAAGTGTCTTAGCAAGCACGTTGTTTTATACTATGTGTTCGAGGGTAGTTGTGCTAAAGAGAACAGTACAAGAAAAACTTAACGACCTAGTATGCATCATAAGTAAACTTTGCTGCTCATTGAGGTTAAACAATATGTTCAAGGAACCCTAGAATTAACAATTCTTATTTAAAAGGAGAAAAACAAGCTTAACTTGTTCTCAGAAGAGTCTTATTGATTTTCCTTCTACCTCTAGGTAATCATTTGAGGGCGTTGCCTACATAGAGACACTTCAAGTGAGCTTTGAACCTACTGCTTAAAGCAGAGCAAAGGATCTTCCTTAGATTCTGCAAAAGAATGAAGAATTAAGAGACACTTTTCTGGTATTAGAAACAATGAATTTAAGGGAAATTATAGATTTTATCATCTTATGCAAAGTTTGCTGATGAGCATCTGGGTTTCACTGGCATACTGATTACTGATGGCCCAAACAGATTAAGCTTTTCAGTCTCTTTGTTCATGAGATCAAAGCAGCACAGCGGAAGGAAGAAAAAAGAGCAATAAAATTATTGTCTATTGTTTTACTTAAATGCTTTATGAATTCTTACATCTATGGGCAGTTGGAATAATTCAAAGTTCTTATTTTGTAAAGGTATCTCATTATTTCATTGCTTATGAAAACTCCCTGCCTTTCACAACTAGTCAGCAAAGAAAAATTTTGTTATGTGCTGTGAACTACTGAGGATGACTCCCAAGCAGCAGAGGAAGATAGAAATGTAAATACTTCACAAAGGTAATGTCTTGATGGTACTTCTGTCTTTCATGATTTCAGATGTCACATGTGAACTGAACCCAAGGCACTTTTAACATTTTTTTTTAAACCTAACACGTATGAATTCACTGAAAGTAAAAAATTAACAATCCATGTTTTTTTAAGTAAGCAACTCTGTTCAAGGAAAGTCCAACAAGTTATTTCAAGAACTGCCCAAAAGATCATAATCTTTGAGTGTTTTCTCAAATATATCACACTATTTCCTCATTTCTTGATGAAAAAAAAAAAAGATGACTCTCTGCCCATGACCATCTGAAAATCTTCATTCATCTCTCTCGAGGTCATGGCTAAACCTTGAGTTGTTTCTAATTTCCGGCACATATCCTGCTTCAGCAAGAACCTTCCTGATCAGTTGACCAAGGCATGAGGAACAATACACCTGAATGCAGCTGACCGAAGCATGGATTCCTGAAACATGAAAATTAATATCCCAAAGATGAGGAGAAGCCTAGGAAAGTATGCTGCAGCACTGAGACCCCATAGCAGTGAAAAGTTCCTCTTATAGAAAAGGTTCCTCACCAAAAGAGATACTGTCTCTTTCCTTCCATTATTTCAGCTCTAAAACCTGATTTTATTCCATTTTCCTGATCTCAGTGTCCCTCTCATCTACTCTAAACACTGAACCTTCTCTCCCTTGTTATTTCTGATTCTATTACTCTATTACATTTTGCTATACCTTTTCATTCTCTTTACTTTTCCACCAAAATAGTATGACACCAGACACAAGGCCTCTCAAGGATTAAACTATCTTCTCCAGAGAGATCTTCATGGCTGTAGAAACTGAGCAGGTGAGCAGGTATTGCAAAAGCAGTGGTGTATATAAGCAAAAAGATTCCTGGTATGGTAGTAGAAAGATCATATGAACCCATCTCAAGCACTGGTGTTTGGATACTCAGGAGTCCCATTTTGTTTCTTGCATCAGCAGCCAACACAGCTACAGTACCCTAGTTTGGGGCTTCTGCTTTACTCATACCTGGACTTTTGACTTGATAGATGAGAGGATAATCTTTCTGCATTCAGTTTATTCTGATCCATTATACCATCTCCTGGAAAAAAACAATTCGCTGGATGGGGTTTGTCCCTTAAAACAAAAGGATGAGAAGAGTGACAGAATGAAAGAACTTATTTCTTGAAAAAGAAGAGAGTAATAAAAATATTTTTTCTGTTGCAATTTCTTTCCCACCAATAGAACATTGTATGAAATTATGCGTTATTTCTGTTTCCTTATTTAGCTAGTACAGGAGTGCATTGAGCTGTTCTGTGTCACACCAGAATGTGCTGTACCTGTAGGATGGCACCACGTAATATGATTCAAGGTGGCATTTTTATCTAGGCTCACTGCTAGTGTTTCAGACAAGCATGTAGTAATCACAGGATATTTAAGCTTTACGCATATGTAGTGCAGCCTTGAAAGTAGTGAGGAAAAGAGTAGAGAGAAAGGCAGTGAGAAAATATCTCTTTAAGACACTACCAGCATCTGCCCTCTTTGAATTTGGATGGTCAGTTTGACAGCTTTCTATATGTTGGTGTTCATACAGTTTTCCAGTTTCCTAGAAAACAGTTTATTACAGAACAAGATGCCACAGAACGACTCCACAGAAGTCTGGCCAAAGTTGCAAGACTTTCTGGGATATTGCCATGATACACAGGCCAGTGCTGTGGCTCTTCTACTTGAGTGGGCAGTGGCAACATAGTTCCTACAACCCCTCTGATGATACTGAAGGAAAATGGAAATGCTATCTCCTGATTTTCAAATCGGTTATTTCTCAATTTTGGACAGGTATTTTAAGAATTGACTTTAAAACTGCCCTAAAGAACTGGACATTTACAGTAGACACTCCTAGATAATGATTCTATGTGAGCACAAAAGCTGTACCACGTTGTTGGATATGAAGTTCTCAGTTCATACCTCAGTGCTTGCAGTTTGCTAAGAAAAGTAGGCTCTCCCAGAAATCCTCTACTGACAATTCTATAATTCCCTGTTTATGCCTTCCAGACGACTCTGTGATCCTTCTACTTATAACTGGAGGGAAACCTAGAAGACCCATAGCAGTCTGCTTGCTGATTCCTAGAAGGTGTCTCCCAAAGAACGATGCGGCTGACCTTGGTGGAGGTTGTAAAGTACATTATGATTTTGGCAGAATACGAAAGTACACAGGCGGTGTACTTAAATAACAGTGGGGGCATATCCAGAGCACTTGCTGGAGCAAAGCATCAAGAGCAGCAACTGGCAAGCTTCTGGACACTTCTGCAGTGGCTGTTCAGAGCCTGAAACATAGACTGGGGCTGTTGAAAGTAAAAAAAAAAAAAAACGTGCGAAAATCACAGAACAGGTGTGAGACCAAGGTTTGATCCACTAATATGACATCAAAAAGTGTATGCTATTACCACATAACCTAACAAAGATTACCTAATCTGGTATTAGCTCACATTATTTTCTAAAGCAAAAACAAGCTTTCTTGGGATTTTTTTTTTTTCCTTAGAATTCATTATTTTTTCCATCTTCTTGTCTTATAACAAATCAAACATATCTGGAGCAATACAAAAACTATCATATTACATGTCAGGAAAGAAAAAGGTTTTTTTCTGTCATATGGATACCTTCACATTAAAAACAACCACATAGATTGTTGTTCATTCTGTGTAACACAGTTTATTTGCCTCAATTAAATAAGCTGTATAACTACTAGCACTTTTGCCAATGTGCAAGTATTGTAGAGGTAAAATTACAAAATGTACGTTTATACCAATAAAATTTTCTGTCACACAGAACTACTAGGAATCATTAGGAGAATCATTACTAATTTGCCATTCAGCTATAGAGATGTGCAGTCTCCTTCATAATGAAAAAAAAAATTGTTATTACTAAACATTAACAATTTTCCAATAGTAAGGAATACAAGCAGATATTTAGACATAGCCAGAATGATGCAGGTTGTACTTTTAGGACAATTGCTTTTTGCAGTCAGTGGGGGCTATGGGGGTAACCTGGCAAAGATGTTAAGGACAACCTGAAATCCCAAACTACTTCTAAAGTAATTAAGTTAAGTGAGAGAAAAAAATCACTTTGGAATAAGACTTCTAGAAATAAAGCTGTAATTATGCTCTTGAGAAAAAGTACACAGCCAAGATGGAGGTCAAGACTGGGATCAATAAAATCAACTGCAACTTAGAAGTATCAGAAATATCTGTCCTTTATTGTATTATGTATCTATTTCTCACAGATGGAACTTTGCTTTGCTCTCAACAAGGAACATAGATATGGTGAAAGCTGTGTAAATAACTACACCAATGACCATCCATGACCTGATGAACATGTCTGAATAGTATAAATCAGTGTAACACAAGGTCAATAAGTAATTTATCCTCTAAAGCTTTGGATATATTAAAAGAAAAGAGAATGGATTTTTAAAATCTTCATAATACTAATTAACTTCCTATTTTTTTGTGAATTATCCACCATTGAAAGCATTCATGCTATTTTGATGGTCACCTTTCAGCTATAGCATTAATAGCCTAGTAAAATAAAGGTAGACAGAAAAAAATGATTCCATGATATGTAGATTGCCTCTTGACTTTCACTATCATTGCATTACTTTTCATTGAGTCCTTCATTACTTTTTATGGCTGTGACAAGGACAAGAGGCATGTGGTCTTCTAGGCACAGTGGCTGCTCACACCTCCAGTTAATTTCATTCAGGTGCCGGAGCAGATGGGTACACAAAGAGAAATGTCCAGTGAGCCTTTCTACACTAAATGCCTAGAGGTTGGCTGCCTGTATGCTCAAGGCTGGGCTCCAAAATGCTGGAAGTGTCTTCTCAGAAGAGCTAATGGTTTAGGAAATAAGTAATAGCCTGTGGATTTTCTTGGTTTTATCAAAAAAATTCTACTTGCTACTACTCAGCCCTCAACCTACACGTGGTTGTCAGAAACACTGACTTTTTCCTCTCTCTCATTCTCCATGCAGTTGTGGGATGGAGCTATTCACTTCGTCTACAATTTATGAACCTCCTACAGTGATTCCACCAAACGCAAGGACTTTGAAAAGTAAATGAGAAAGTCCTGGGGAAGATACATTAGGGAGCTGAGTGTATCAGGTGGAGTCAACAATTTTATTTTCTAGCCCTTCCTCACAGCAAAGTCACATGTCTTTAAATTAGTAAAAAGAGAAGAGTAAGCATGGCAGAAAGCAGCAGGTAGCCAGACCGCTGACATTTGAACACTGCTACAGATTTAGGTAGATTTTGAGGTGGGATGTGTTTCAATAAGCCTAGTGCTACTCAGAAGTCCAGAGCCACCAGTTGAAAGAGCTGCATTTCCATTATGTACATTGCAGCAAATATTCCCTATTGTCAAATCTAAATTCCCCATTCAAAGCCACAAGTTTTGTTATATTAAAATGTTAAACATTATAAACTGAGGTCATAAATTTTCCCTTCAAAATCCCTTATGTCAGTCCTTGCGCTTTCCCCTCAGGAAGCCAGGGTTAGAGTCTCCTATCTGGCCTTCCTGGGGTGAATCATCCAGGATGTTCTGCAGCTTTCCGGAGAGTGCTAATACATTGTTGTGGTTTAACCCGGCAGGCAGCTGAACACCACACAGCCGCTTGCTCACTCACCCCCTCCCTCAGTGGGATGGGGGAGAGAATTGGAAAAAATCAAGTTGAGATAAAGACAGTTTAATAAAACAGCAGAGGAAAAGAATAATATTAATAAAGATAAGAGAATATACAGAATATACAAAACAAGTGATGCACAATGCAATTGTTTACTACCTGCTGACAGATGCCCAGCCCGTCCCTGAACAGCAATTGCTGCTGCCTGGCCAACTGCCCCTGGTTTATACACTGAGCATGATGCCCTATGGTGTGGAATAGCCCTGTGGCCAGTTGGGGTCAGCTGTTCTGGCTGTGCCCCCTCCCAGCTTCTTGTGCACCTGGCAGAGCAGAGGAAGCTGAAAAGTCTTTGACTGGTATCAGCCCTGCTTAGCAACAACTGAAACATCAGTGAGTTATCTCGTACTAAATCCAAAACACAGTGTTATGCCAGCTACTAGGAAGAAAATTAAATCTGTCCCAGCTGAATCTAGTCACATTCTTCTTCTGAAAGCAAACATTCTTCTCGTATGAAAAATGCATAAATCATTTACAGGTTCACATAAAAGAATAAACAAGCAGGGAGAATATGAGCCCTGCCTGCAACCTAAAGGAGTCATCCTGGGCAAGCCACTGAGGCACCTTTCAGAGCTCCTGATGCTGCTGCCGAACAGGGCATCTCCGTGCTGCAGCATGCCACAAGGCAGAGACATCACCTTGGATTCAGAAGAGAACAGATCTCATTGCTCACTGTGTTTACAGTAAATGTACTACATCTAACAGGAGAGGCATGGCAGGAGGGAAATAAAGCTTGCTTTTTAACAAGAATTTTTAAATAAACCTGTGGAAGCCAAGGTGCTTCATTGAAGCCCTGTGCCTCAGGTTAGCTAGGTCATCTAACTCCTCTGGGCCAGCCCACGATGCTATTCCTAGTAAGGAGTTCAGATACGATCATTTGAACTTGAAGAGACCAGACAACAGCCTGTCTGTGATGGCAAAGGTTAATTTAACAGTATATGTGAGCAATGTGGGTAGGTGATGTCATAATTACTCAAATGATTACCCTTCTCTTCAACCCTACATCAGCTTGTCTGTCCAATCTTGGATGATCAAATCACAGTTCTTTTCCTTAGCTAATGCTTTGGGTTTGGTTTTGTTTTTTTTTTTTAATTATCACTCACTACAGCATGGATGCATACAGTGAACCTGCTTTGCCAGTCAATTTATTTGTCAATGAATTACTATTGGTTTACATTTGTTAAATATATGATCGACTGTCTCCTGTAGCAAATTTAAAAACTGAAGCAACACCAAAAAACATTACTTCATGCCCCTAAGACACAAAACCTAAATCTGTATTACTTCTTAATTAATATCCATGTAATTGTTGTGTAAACATATCCAACACAAACAGAATGGGACCAGGATTTGGCTTAGAAAAAAACATGAGAGGAATTCCAGAATGAAACAAGAGAATAAGCTATGTCCCTGTGGTGTGTAGCTCCCCAGCTGCCACTGAATGCTGCCATTGCTTCAGGGTCAGAAGAGGCACCCACCCTTGGCATCCACCTGGAAGGCAGGCAGTCAAGCAACACTGGTGAATCAAAGCAGCATTTGCTGTCATGCTGAAGTCCTGGGCTTCTGAGACCATTTCTGTGTCTAGGCAAGCCCCACAGAGGCTGGGAACTCAGGCATGTTCCCGTGCAGTCCCCTGCTACAATCCCCCTTGTCAACCTCCTCTGGACTCCAAACTGTGTATGGGGCTCCTTGAGAACCCATTCCCATTGCATGTTGGGAAGAAAGTGCCCTATTTGCATGCAGTCTTGTTCAGTGTGTGGTTTTTTATGGCTATGCCAAATACCAGCAGTACATGACGGTGACAGCGGCTGCTCACACCTCCAGTTAATTTCACTCAGGGCTGCAAGAGCGGGCAGGAGTACAGAGTAAATGTCCAGTGAGCCTTTCTGCACTAAACGGTTAGAGGTTGGCTGCCTGCAAGCTTGATACTAAATAAATTATATATACAGTCCTCTACCTGGAAATGAACATAAGTGGCATATTCACTACATGCTGTTGCCTTCTAGATTTCCAAGCTGTTGTTTCTGAAGTTGCCAGGTAGAACACATTCATGTATGACTAACCTTCATTCATTTTTCAGATCAGATCTAAACCTCATTCCATTTTAAATCAGCTCGGTTTCTGTGAAAGCTTCCCCTTTCCTACTGCACTGATGCTGGGTCCTCTGGCCTACAGCATGTTGGGCACTGTCATTTCAATGCTCACTGCCACCAGGGTAACAGAGCAGGTTCTCTCACTTCTCCACTAAAACAGTCTGCTCAAAGGCCAGGTGTCTCATCTGGTGCTCTCAAAAGCTGAAGCACTCAGAGCACATGGCATCTGAAGCTGGAATTTAGATAGCATGGAAGAAACCTGGTATCAAGTGGACATGAAAAAGGAAAATCTAATGACCACAGAGTCAGAAACACAGTGATATAATGGTATTCTCCACGTTCTCAGCTTGTTACAGATGGGTGTTCTCTATTACAACATGGGTAACACTTTTTTTTTCTACAGGAAATAATTACTTTGATTCAAAACACTGGCTGTCTGACAACAGAATACCTCCTGGAACACCTGCAGACCCAAAATGAACAGCTGTATTTTCCTCGTAGTGCTGCTAATCAGGTTCCTGCAACTGACAGGTCTTTGATTGAGGTTGAGGGGACAGGTTGCCACCAGGCTTTTAAAGTATTTTCTCCTCTTTACCTACTGCTTTAGTCTCGGTTCCTCCCTCACCTTTTCCCACTCCAAAATACATTGTTGGCAGTGACAGCAAATACAGAGAAGAGAAACTGCCAGATAGTCAAGTGATATAAATGAATGTAGTATTATATCCAGTAGAGCTATATCAATATATGGGAGGTGAAAATGAGCCCCAAATCTGCTCAAATGCTAATTAGTATTTGATATTATCTGCAATGATTATGCAAGACCCTAAACCCACAAAGGAAATTGTAGACCACGCGAACCTATTATTCTCAGGTTAGCCATTGTCAGCTTCCCAGTCTCCCGTCTCAGCTAAGACAGACATTTAAACATGAGCTTATTTCTGACTGTGTTCACTTTATTTTCAAGCATTGCAAAAATATAGACCATTACCTTTTATAAACTGGGTGGAAATGATGGAAGAATACAAAAATCACTTTCTTCTACAGACACTATCTGCTGTACTGAAGGATTTTATAATACAAAAAATTGGACCCACATCAAGGGCAAAAATAATTTCACCTTTATCTATACAGTGACAAGTTAAATTCAATGGCACTAGCCTTCACAGAACCTGTCCTCCAAATGAACAGCAAGTTTTCTCCAAAGGCCTTATGGAAGTATAGGGTTATTCAGTGTACATAATTGTTTCCCTAGAATAGAAATCTCCAGAGATGGTTAGGTTTATCTACTGTACACACACAGCTATATTGGCTTATGTCACTTTCTTCTACAGATTGATGGAGCGCTGTTTAAATTCATGTAGTTGGCTCCTGTAGTATGATGCTGAGTCCTGCTTCTAAATAAGCATGAGAATTAGTAAGGACAGGCAATATGTATTTTGAGTTAATCTTAATTATAGAAATGTTTCCCTTATAAAAGCCTTGCCAACTTGAATGATTTTTATTGTTTTAAAATTCAGTATGGATTGAGATTAGAAGACAGCTAGTCAAATAATCATTTGTAGGGAACTGAAGAGGAACCTTGAAGAGTCAGTTAAGATTTTGTGCAGAGCACAATAAAATTATGAATTTATTGAAGTTAGATGGCATTTCTCAACGTCCTACACATTGCAAAAAGATACAACACTAGAAATGTGGTTTAACTAGGTGGCAATTACATTACTTTAAAACAACAAGGAAAGCACATATTTGTTACTTGCTCTGTGCTCCGTTATTCTGTCTTCTTTCTTACCCCGCTGCCTCCAAAACTTTGAGGCCACGGATCTCCATCATGTAAGGTTGAGTGTGAAGAACAGGTGGTTCTTCATTGTGGACCTAATGTGGTTGTCATCCACTTTAGAGGACTTCCTTGACTCATTCTCTTCTGAGGACTAATCCAGTATGGAGCAAAATCCTGTGTCGCATGACATTGTGAATGGGGCATGCTTTAATCTAAATTAGCCCCTGGGATTATGTTGCAGAGAAATAAAGAGACACAAGTTTAATTATCCCTCCTCCCCATTACAAATCACTTTAAAACCAATTCATTACCGTTGTGTGACCCTTGGGATACTTTCCTTGTTTCTCATTTCCTTGTCATTATACTCTTTTATAATTACAGCAGGAAGTTGCTGCTCAACATCATCTCTCTATAAGAAAAGTGAAATGTGGCCTAGCCAGGGAGGAGAGCAACAAAGATTGAGACAGGTGTTCGCATACATATACTTTTTAAAGGCATATTTTGGTGCACCCATGGGTATCCTAGTGTAGCGGATGGACTTGTGCAGCAAACGGGAAGGCCAGGCCTTCATCCCTCTGTTTTCAGCAGAGTCTCCTGAAGACTGTCTGGTGCATCCCCCAATGGGAGAGTCCCCAAGGAGGTCAGGAGCAGTTGGGAAAAGAAGAGAGCGACATGAAGGTAATATGAAGTCAGCAAGCATATGGCTCACTAGGACATGGTCATTAGGCTTTCCAGCTGAAATGTTTCGGTCATGACTCAAGGGGGGAAAGACAAAACTGAAGGAAGCTCACAGGACCAAAAGCCTGCAATATTTCCATTAGCAAACACTGAAATACAGTGAGCGAGTGTGTGGAACGGGTTTCAAATCCCGGGCTGCTAATGAGACCAAACCATGTAAGTTTAGGATTCCCAAAGCAGGTGTTTGTGAGCTAGGTTGTCTAATCTTCCACTATAGCGGAGGCAGAGCATGATTCAGCTGAGGAGCTGCTGGGTACTTAGCTGAGGTGCTGAAACATAGGTGCCTGGTGTGATGTTAACACTGCCACTGGATTACCAGGTCTGTGCAATGAACCTCAGCCGTTGTTGTCCACCCTGAGGTAAGCTTCTCCCCAGGCCATGCAGTCAGTCCTCACCAGAGACATAATTCGGGTGTCTGGTGTCATTTCCCATGCTCAAGGGAAATCCTTGTGATCTGCAGCTACTGCCCCAAGGACACGTAGCTGCTGCAGGTACAGTGTTGTATCTGACAGGGCTCTGCAGGTGTCTTGCATACCAAGAACATCTCAGTCAAAACAAGGCACCTAAGTTTTGAATCCTGCCCTAGTGCTCCACAGACCATAAGGTGAGTGGCTGCCTAGCTCACAAGTAGGTGCCTGCATTTAAGTGTCTTCACCTGAAACATAGCCTTGCTCAAACTCCCTAAAACCTGGGTAAGCAAAACATGATGCTTATCTTGGTCCTTGTTTTTCACTAGTGAGCAGTAAGGAATGGCGCTAACAAAACCTATTAACTTGGGTCTGCTTTTTTTGTGATAAGAAATGATGTACTGGCAGTATGAACATGCTGAATGCTCCTAAAGTGAAGACCCCAGGGCTTTGAGGCCCATTTGGTTCTTCAGTCTCAGGGACGAGCTCCCCAGGCTGTGTTTGAGAAGTCAGATGGTGAAGATGCCACAGATCCAGAAGCTTAACCCTGAAAACCTGACCTCAAAATTAAACATTTGGGAGCTGATACTTTGGGCACCATGTCTCAGGCTGTGGGAGCTGAATAGGTGGGGAAATCAGATGGTCTGGGCTTCCCCAGCTAGGACTATTTTGCAGAGTGGTTGTCCCAGATGTCAGAAACAAAGTGATTCAGAGGTTGTCCTCATAGCTGTGTAACTGCAGAAGCAGACACACACGTCGCACGAGCCTGATCAGAACTGAAAATCTGCCTAGCTCACAAGTTCTGAAGCACAATTGTTCCCATTAGATTTGCCAAAAGAAATAATTTCATGGAGATGCTTTGCTTTTTTTAGATCTCAGTCTTCCCATTAAAAAATTCCATTTCTTTGTAAAAGGTCTAATGAGGCCCAGCATAATACCCTGATCAGAGATCAGGAGAGAAAATCTAATTTCCACTTGCAAACAGTGGGATGAATGGCACAGCTATCTAAGTCGCTGCTCAAAATATGTGGGTCAAAGTCACCCATGAGAAACATCCATTTTAATTAATAGGATGTGTTACATGTAATGATGGAACCCCAAACCAGATTTACAAGTTCTTAACTAATATTTCACTATGTTTCTGAATTAACAACCAATCTTGCTTATAATGTCTTCCCACAACATTTTGTTTTATTTATGTAGAGGTAGATACCTAGGAATGTATAAACACTGATTTCATTGCCATGTTATTTAGTTATATAAGGATATTCATTTGGGGTTTAGAACTAGTGAAAAAAACATTCATTTGTCACAGAGAATTTAAGCTTTTAGGGAAATATGAAAACATCAGAAGACTAAAGCTAAAAAAGCAAATATTTTGTTTCAAAATGGAGTTGTGATTGCCTTGCCTTTCTCTTCTCCTCCACAGGCCAAGTTCTTCATTCCATATAGGTGATGCTCGGAGGTATTTGTTCTTCCTCTGGCTAAAAACTTGGAAGGATTTATACTTCTTCAGTGAGCATCCCTTTGCTTCTCTACACATCACTTCTTTATGAAACACAGATTACACCAAGCTGTGATACCATCAAGGAAAATAATCAGATAATTTATGAGCCAGCCTTTGAAATTCATCAGATAAAATATTTGAAAAATAGGCTCTTCTAAAAGATAAGGCTAATGTTAGCCAAATAATGCTTCTTCCAAAGACAACTGGGTAACAGAAGATATCAAACATTTTTCTGGGTTGGTATAAATATATTATCTCACTCCAGTTTACAGATATTACTATTGGAAGGGGTAGAAGCTTTGGTATGGGGATTTGAATAGCCTGCCTTTGGAATCACCAGGTATTTGAAATTCACAAATTGAGTCAACATCAAGCAGCTTCCACTCTCCTGCCCACAGACAAGGAAATCTGCAGAAAGCCTGGAACTCTGGAAAGGCTGAGAAAGACAAATGGTTTGTTCAACTTCTCCATACAAAATCCCAATATGGAATGTGCTTAAAATAAGGATTTTTAGCTACAGCACATCCAACTGATTGGTATCCAATAAACTTCCTACTCCTGCCTATCCGTATCACCCATCTCTTATGAAGCAAGTTCTCTGGCCCATGACTTCTCAGGTTTCTCGCTGGTTATTTGTGCAGGGTTTGTCTGAAAGGGCATGGTTTAAGGTGTTTCAGTGACACATGGAAGTCTGCAGAGAAATTTTGTGCCACTGAAAAGCCAGTGCAGATGTCTTGCTGAGAGCAGTAGGCACAGAGTGAAGCCAAAATCACTTATGGCAGCAGAGCCTGACCAGGTGTATTGGGTTTGCGTGGCGAGGTTTTGGTAGTGGGGGGGCTACAGGGGTGGCTTCTGTAGGAGAAGCTGCTGGAAGCTTCCCCCATGACCAATAGATCCAATGCCAGATGGCTCCAAGATGGACCCGCTGCTGGCCAAGGCCTAGCACATCAGCAACAGTGGTAGCACCTCTGGGATAACATATTTAAGAAGGGGGAAAAATACCTGCACAACTGCAGCCAAAGAGAGGAGTAGGAATATGTGAGAGAAACAGCCTTGCAGACACAAAGGCCAGTGAAGAAGGAGGGGCAGGAAGCGCTCCAGGCGCTGGAGCAGAAATTCCCCTGCAGCCCCTGGTGAAGACCATGGTGACGCAGGTTGTCTCTCTGCAGCCCATGGAGGACCCCACGCACGTGGGTGCCCAAAGGAGGTTGTGACCCTGTGGGAAGCCCATGCTGAAGCAGGCTCCTGGCAGGACTTGTGGCCCCATGGAGAGAGGAGTCCACACTGGAGCAGGTTTGCTGGCAGGGCTTGTGACCCCCTAGGACACCCACACTAGAGCAGTCTGTTCCTGAAGGGATGCACCCCTTGGAGAGGACCCATGCTGGAGCAGTTCATGGAGGACTGTCTCCCATGGAAGGGACCCCAGGCTGGAGCAGGGGAAGAGTGTGAGGAGTCCTGCCTCTGAGGAGGAAGGAGCGGCAGAGACAACGTGTGATGAACTGACCCCAAACCCTGTTCCCCGTCCCCCTATGCCGCTGTGGGAAAGGAGGTGGAGAAACTGGGAGTGAAGTTGAGCCCAGGAAGAAGGGATGGGTGGGGGGAAAGTGCTTTTAAGATTTTTTTTTGTTTCTCATAACCCCACTCTGATTTGATTGGTAATATATTAAACTAATTTCTCCAGGTTGAGTCTGATTTGCCCGTGATGGTAACTGGTGAGTGACCTCCCTGTCCGTATGTCTACCCACAAACCTTTAGTTACATTTTCTCTCCCCTGTCCAGTTGAGCAGGGAGAGTGACAGAGTGGCTCTGGTGGGCACCTGGCATCCAGACAGGGTCAACCCACCACACCAGGATAAGGCCACTAAGAGCTATCATTAAAAACACAGGCAAATAATAACTTTTCTGAAGCAGGTAGTGTATGCTGGGAGAGAATAGAATATATTTACCAAGACTCACAAAACCCCTCCTGTTTTTGCTACGTATTGGAGAAGGCAAATTTCAGGCACTGATGACACTGTCACTGAATCTGAAAATAATAATTTTCTGGTCAACGATGCTCATGATTAGATGGAATGTCACAAAGGGAAGTTTCGAGATGTTGAGTAATATTGAAGATTACGTAGAAAAATGCTAAGTATTCAAAAGCATTTTCTTTTGCTTTCAGTGCTTTCCTTATTTTAACTTTAGAGTTTCACATAAAGGACATGGTCTGGGATAGAGCTACAGGAATAATGGTGGGGTTTGCTCTTTATAACTCCAGTGATGTAAAATTTTACACTCACAGCAGTCTGAAAAGTAAAAAGTTCCTCTTCTTTTCTTTACCTTTTTTTTACTTACCTTTTTTGTGCTTTAAATTGGATATTGGTAGACTACAAGGGGAATGGACCATGTAGCGGCCACACTCCCATGTCATCCCTAGAATAAGTCTCCTAGTGCCACTGTCAGAGGTAGAGCACTCTTAAGGGTAGATGAAGGTCTAATCCAGTGGGCCATTACTTACATCCTTAAGTCTACGATAGGTCTCATCTCATCTTTAACTCCTGCCCTGTTGTAGTGGGCAGGCAGCAACCTAATTTTGCTTGCTTTCTTTGAATTGTGAGAATGCAGTGCAATATGGTCAGCTGGAGTATCCAATGATGGAGGCAAATACAAAATGAAAATGTTAATAAATCCCAAAGAACATAAGTATTGTCAGGCATGGTCCTATAGATCAAACTGCATTTTAGCAACCTTTATAATCTCTTCAAATACCAGCCTACCATATGTCAGAAAAGTTCTTTTAAAAGGACTCTCTGCCTTTGATGTGCTAAGAAAGGGAGAAATGACAGTAGATGTGAAAAAAAGAAAGGTGGGTCAGTCAGGAATTCAAGAGTACTACTGCGGAAATGGTATAAAAGAATGGCTGAAAAGTTTAGCTGAGAAACTACAAAAAATATTTTAATTGCACAATAACAATAAAAGTAACAAGGGGGGCAGGAGGGAAGGAAAATCCCACAGCAGCAAATAGCAGCCGAGCCTCTGTGAAAACGAGCAATTACTTGTGCTATGTAGGAAAGGAAATCACAGACCTGAAGTCTTCTCTTCTAACTGGGAAGAACAAAATGTCTTTCAGCTGAAAGACACTGAGAGAAACAATTGTGAGAAAATAATCAGGCAAGACAGAAAAGTCTGTTTAGCAGAAATGTTGATCACTGTTATGAGGTTCTTAGGGTGGGAGAGGACAGGGAATTAAAAAGGTGCACGTATTCAAATCCAGTTTTACATCAGAAAAGATACCTCTAGGGATAGGTCTGGAGCTCACTGGCAGAAAGGTATCCAAGCGAGCAGAAGGGATCTTACCACCATGGGGAAATAATTAACCTAGGTATCATTAGTTCAAGTAGATTTTTAAGCTTCTCTCTCTGCAAAGAGTAACTGGCAGGGCTTGGAAGAAACCACACTCTGCCCAAACCTGAACTGCCAGAAGAATGCCTCTGGATGGGAGTGCACCGCGGGACAGCTTCGAGCCTTCTCCACCTCTCCAGACAAACCAAGAAATCAGCCCTTGGAGTAAAGTGCATTCTATGCCCAAGGCTTTACAGACAAAAATAAAACTATAAAAGAGGTTGTACTAATGGCACATGATCAGATAATTCTGATCAGCGATATAAAATGAAAAGCAGGCATTTCAAAATGATGGGGCCAAGATTCCAACATGGGGAAAGGTTGATAATCAAGTTGTAAACTTTGGAAAATATGATTATGCTATCAAAACAATAAAGGATCTTTAACTATTGAAACACAAACAGTTCTGCTTTAACTACAAATATCAGGAACTGTAAGAGAGCGCGTCAAGTGAAGCACTAAGAGAACAGGTATTTCAACCCCTGCTGTTTCTGCAAATATTTTTATTAGCTAGAGAAGCAGTGGAATTAGACCAAAGGGAATGGGTTTCTGGAAGCTATTTACCAACTATAAACTAGCAAAGGAACAGGGAATTCTGGTTACATTGTAAGCTATTAAAGTTGTTTTTTCTCTCCCCCTTTTTTCCCCCAAATGGCTGTTCAATATGAAAAACGACTCTCCGTCAGCAGAGACTCTTCGTAACCCACCCTGATCAGCAACCTTCATTGCTTTATTGAGATAAACGGGCAGTATGCAACCAAAACATTTTACATAAATGGAGTTTGAAGCTCAGAAACAAGGTTTTTTCATGTGAGAATAGAGAATAAAGAACAAACCTGGATCCACCCTGTCAAACAAATTAGCAGTGAGCAGCCAGTTCTGAACTATCCCTTGATTCAATTCCTCTCAGGTGAAGTCGAGCAAAATGATTTACTGATAAAAAACTTCTGAATTGCTTTGGCCAGTATTTATTGTTATTATGAACAATAATTACTCCTACAGTTCTCTACTGTAAACACTATTTCTTGGTTACATATGATAAACAGAGAATGGTGATCACCTTTTTTTTATGTTCTGTTTTCCTCTCACAAAGAAAGAGGCATAAAAGTTTATTCTCTTCATTTAAGCCTTATTAAATAAACATCCTGCAAACAGTTTTGATAGCTTATTTTTTTAATTGGAAAATGAGATTTTCTCAAAACTGAAACATTATACAATATAGCATCAAATGTTAAAAATGTTTAAATCAAAATAATGTCAAATGTGGTTTGTTCCAACTTTTTTTCAAACTTTGCTTGATATTTTCTAATTTAAACACAAAAAAGTTAAACACAACATGCACTGCCCATGATATTTTTTCCTCAAAACAAAGGCTTCAATAACTCGTATTCTATCCCATTCCTGAATTAAAATTTGTGACAATATCTGTCCATGATGTTTAAGTAGTTTAATCTTTTAGTGATAGCCAATAACTGTCACCATTGAAAGCCTCGAAATCACCCCGAGCTCTGGGCTTAGAGAGGTCTCAACAGATTCCCAGACCCTCACTGTCCAAGCTAGGACTCATTATAACTCTGACTTTCCACTTTTTTTTTTCTTAATTTAACCAGTTCCTTCAAAAAGTATTAAAAACTAATGAATGCTTTGCCTAAACCCTTGCTCTGAGCCAGGCAGAGTAATTCTGAACCCGAGTTCCCTGCTTCTGCCCTATTCAGGGTGAGCAGGGTCCTTCTCTGTGCCGCTGCAGGCAGCTGGTGTGGATTCAGCTTTTCTGAGAGGCCAGTGAATCACAATCTGTGGTTTTATCACTGAGCCACTGAATAAATATACACCTTTCTACCCTTGCTACAGTTTTTGCAGCTCAAGTCTTCTTGACCACCATTAGTAGGCACTTTTTTTCCTTTTTCTTTGTCACCAGCCACCCTACCTTTTGAATCTTGTTATTCCTTTTGACTATTTTTGAATGATTATTCTCCTCTCTCCATAATCAGTTAAAAAACTCATGTCAGATTAAACGTTTGGTGCGAGGGGTTGTTTCAGAAGAAGGAAAATCAGGAAGTTTTATAGTCTCTTTGAGTCTATTTTTTCCCCTCAAATGAACAGAAAAATCAATTATTAGCTCGCATTATACAGCAATTCATGCTTCTGTAATGATCCAAGCTCTCCATAGACAAAGAAAAAATAACCTGCTAAGCTACACACAGTAGAGCTAACCTGTAATCATTAGCTCCAGAAGCACTGAATCTTCCCAACTGGGCTAAATGGAGAATCTCCATTAGTTGGCACTGGGGAGGTATGTATTCACTTTGCAGGACAGCAAACGCAAATGGAATAACTACAAAAACATGAGCAGGACTGAAACTGCATGCAGAGAAAGGTGACTGAGTCTGCTATCCAGCCTCCTTATTTCCCATCTTCCCATTAGGGACTTTTGTTAAAGAATATGTGTTCTGGATGGAAAAAAGTCCTTTTCACCCTGTGGGAAGATTGCAGCAGAAATGATTCATGTCAGCTTGCTGTCAAAGCCTTCTTACTGGAGCCCTTCCTCCACTAACTAGTGTCCCTACAGACCAAAGATTTCCAGTACCCTATTAACGGCAGGAGAGAACAGCCATGAACATTTGTGCCTGCATGTAAATTCACTGTTTCTAAGGCCAGGCAGACAAAAATACATAAAAATATGTATCTTGCATAGGAAGAGCATCTTCTTACCCCTTCCAAAAAACAGTGCTGCGCTGGATTAAAGGTTTTCCCTCATTAACACTTTTTACTTAAGAAGATTTGCTATGTCCTAACCAGTGAAATAATACCAGTGTTGACATGCCATAGACAACCAAATACTCTTCCTGCCCAGCTGAATCAGTGTGAAGGTGTGAACACCTAGCCCTCAGAGGGAAAGAAGCATCAGGACACCAAATGTATTATGCTGAGGTCTCTAAGGGCACGTTCACATCCTGTGCAGGTGGGCACAGCCCCACTGCACATTTCCCCACCAAGTCTCGCCCCTGCTGCCCTGCCCCTTCCTCTTCGTGTCCTGGCTCCGAGCTCTGCCCTGGCCCCTGCTGAGCCACCCCTGCCCCAGCACTTCCCTTTGCCCCCTCCTCGTGCCACCACTCACCATCCAGCCTCTCCTTCCCTGCCATGAGCTTCCACCCTGCCTCTAGCTCTGTTGCCCGGTCTCAGGCTTCTTCTCTGAGACCTCCTCGATTCTCTTCCCTCCACACAAACATGGTTTTTTTATTTTTGGCACACCAATGGCAAAACTCCATTTTTTTTTCACCAGAATTTGGTTCATCATAGATTATCAGCACAGAATCACAGCACATTATTGAACAACACGTGCAAGTTCTGGCTGCTTTCCAGCAGAGAAAAATACAAATTTCCAGTGAATTATATAGACTTGTACGAAAGTTACAACACCCTGCTGGGAATCGAACATGGATTCTCTCTATATAATTTTTTTTTCTTGCCCACAGTATATTGCATTATGTGAAAAAATATAGAGCTCTCAGGTATTTTGATATATATTTATTTGAAGAACGTTAATACACATCTGACAACATGTATACCAGCTGCATACAGCTGCAGAACTATTTCCATTCTGGAGTAAAAAGAGCAAAGTTAAAGACATTAAAGCTGAGTGGTTACTTGCTAGTTAGGAATAAAAATGAGAAATTAAAATGACATTGGTAAAGAAACAGGCCACAAATTTAATTACATGTTTCCAGATTTATTTGTGCTTGTTTATTTTATAAGTAAATATTTTCTGCAAGAAATGTAATCTTTTGACAGATGCAAATGTTTGTGGGAGGACCTGCAGAAGTGAGATGGGTGAAGACTTGCTGATTTTAGTATACCCAGTTTCAACCTTCGTGTTTTGCTGACCTTTATTTTTATCGTTTACTGCTGCTGCTGATAAGCAAACTTGCGTTACCTTTATTTCAATTCCAGCAACCAAAGCCATTAACAGTCACAAACATTGTCAGAAATGCGAGCCTTGCAGAGCAATTTCAGTTGTGGGAGTTAGCTAACCTAAGTACTCTGCTAATAGAAGTCGCTGCTTCTGTCTAGCTAAGGTTTACATGTTTTCTGTTTTGTGTTTGATGGGGAAAAAAGATACAAAATTTGCTCACAAGAGCACCCGTTATTAACAGTGACGCCTCTCTGGCAGATGCTGGCATGTTTACTGTCAGCATCTTCTCATGCAGGTATCCCTGTGAAGGACTCTGTACTACACTCTGCTGCTAGGCACGCTATAAATTGATGCAGTTTTATTCTTGAAACCATTCTCAAATGTCAGGATTTCCCATAGATCTATTGCAAACTCTACAGTGATAATTTAGCCTCATTGTCTTTAAAATCCTCTGGGATAAGGAATTAGACACAGCAGTCATTCACAGTTTCCAGGTCTCTCCTCTCCCCCGCACCAATACAAACCTTCCCTGCATTATTAAAGCCACAGCTATACCTGCTTAAGCCACAGCAGCTAACTATGTCAGTTGATTAAAACTCCTTGGGCAAAAGGTCAGAGAAATGAGATCTCACAGCTGCAGGATGACAAACTGAAAATGATGAAGATGACAAAAATGGCATTTTTCCCAGTTCCTGCTTCCTCCAACCTGACAAGTTGTGGTCTAAGGTCCACGAGGCTGTTTTCCACTTTTGTCTTGGGGAGCCGTTGAAATTCCTTTCATTGGGAAAAAAAAATGTGACCTTGGCCAATCTGTGATGCCCTGTGGTTAAATTGTTTGTTCAGCCTCACTCCTTCTCTTCCCTCAGCTAATATCCTAGAAATAGTTCTCAACCAGAGTCACACAGGAGCTATGTATACACCGTGTGCATGAAGCATTCAATCTTGCCCATACGTGAGCTCAGACAATTAACCAGGTGGACTGGCCCACTAATGGAACTACACTGGTTTCAGTTACAGATTCTTCACATTACTGCATTTTGCCACAAAGATACAACCTCAGTGCTGGGGAATGATTAATATGTGATAGAAAGGAGCACATCCCCATGGGAATTATTTGCCTTGAAAACATGAAATCATTTAATAATGCCTTGACAAGTCTCCATCGCAAGCACTGTGCATCCCTCTCGTCATAACATCAGTGGGGAAAGCAAGCCACAAACGTTCTGACAGCTCAGAAATGCCAGTTCCAGCCTGACTGGTCATCCTGTATGTGCTGGTCTGCTGTAGGTGAAAATGTTGGTGCTGGCCTGGGAGCAATGTGGAGTCACGCCCTGCCTTGCCACTGGGCTTCCTGCCACTTCCCCTGCTTGCCAGGTGGCCTCTGAGGCAGGCAGGTACCTAGCCCAGCCCACAGACCAGGTTGAGAAGCTCAGAGCTGCCAGGTGCTCTTCAACTGTACCACAGCTGAGTGGTCCCAAGCCCAAACCCCCATAAGAATCCACCTGACAGCAGGACTCCCTGCCATTCCTGCACACAGTGTTTTCCCTGCCCAGAGACGGGAGCAGGTGGGGCTTCCAGCCTGGGAGTCTGGCTTTTTACTGGGAATTTCTCCTGTCCCTCCTAGGGATGGGCCCTGACTAGAAGCAACCCCAGCAGACTGAAGACCTGTCAGAAAGAGGAGAGGATGCATGTTCCTGAACTCTGTTATTCCCTTTTGTGAAAACCAGCAATTACTCTGTTTTGAAATTGAACAGTATCTTGAATGCTTGGATATTCTTGCAGAAGAGAAGCTGCTTTTCCACCATTCTCTGTAATAAGAGAGCATAACAGCAAATCAAGGTCTCACACCTATGATGGGCTGACTGAAAAGTGTTTTGACAAAATGATATTCAAGGGACAAGCTTTATTCTTTTCTTTCTAAATAAAATTGGTATTTTCTCTAGAAAAAAAAAACAAACATCCAAAATATTTCTGGGTTTGCGTCTGGATTATCAGGTTTCCTGGATCGTGTGTTTCATCTGCTTGTCTTCTTCCCAAGCTGGGCCTCCCCTTCCATGTCTCCTATGCTTTTGACCAAAGGTTGAGCACCTGAGGGACCTGGCAGGTGCTCTCCATGCAGGGAAACCAATGCACTGCTGGCACTTATTCACATGCCTCATATCATCAACATTCATAATATGAAATTATTATGCTGCATAATCACTTTTGATGCCATGGCTGGAGCTGTTGGCCATATGCTTCATATGTAATCATACGAACTCCTGTCCACAGGGGTTCACCTGGGTCTGTTATTACCACCAGACATCTTTAGTAGCTTGGCTTATTAGCTTCTCATCAAGAAGATGAGATTGATGCTAGCTTAGAAAATGTCAAGTTCATCATGGTTTGCTGTGCATTTCTCAGTCCATGTAAAGGGGAAGGTTACCCTGTCAATCCAAGTGCTCCAGCCAGGCCAGACACCGCCATGGCCCCTATTTGGCCCATGGCTAGAAATATCAGGGAAGGAAGGCTAAAAATGAGGCCATCTGTGTCTACCTTGTCAAGATTGCCTGGTACCAAAGCACTTTGGTTATTTAAATCATTGCTTTTGGCTCCCCTAAGACACTTACATCTTATCTCTTTACCCCCTTTCCAAAGTTCTATTTCTTTTCCACTTCAAGCAATCCTCTCCTACATTTTGTCCACCAACCATATAGCCAACTTATTTTGCTAGCCACTAGCAAATGCCAGATTGTCCTGTCACCTTTTATCATAAACTTGGATTTATGGAAAAACAAAGCAAAATCTTCTTGTTTCTTGGCTGATTTTTTTTCTCCATCTGGCCAGAGCAATGGGATAGCCTTTTTCCATGTACCCCTGACAGTAAAAATTAAATACATAAGAAGAAGTCAATCTTCTTTCTGAGCTGAAGTCAGAATATACAGAGTCTATAGTGAGGCATTATGTTCAAAGAGGCCGCCCATGCTTTCCAAGGTAAGTGTGGTACTGTCACAGGGCACTGAGAGAAAGCTGACAAGGAACTGTACGAAACCCTTCAGAGTCCACTCAGAATAAAAGTTTTTTTTAAAGACCTTTTCTTAGGGGTGTCCTGGCACTGATGGCTCAGAAAAATACCATTAAAAAAACAGCTGAAAAAGTTGTTACAGTAAACACGAGTTAAGTTTAATAGCCTTCTGCCCTCCACTTCAGGCTTCAAGTGCTCTCAAGAGGTCAATAAAACATTCCCTTTATTACAGTCTGTCAAATAATGCAGACAATGCAGGTGAAAGGTTCTCCAATAAGTAAAGAGAAATGTTGTGCTAAGCAAATAGACGAGAACAAACCAAAGGCACATGACAATATGTGCTCCTGAGAGCCTTGGCTTCCCAGATACTGCGTGGAGCTGCCATGTTTCCTCCTGCCCCGATGACAGGGTTGTCGTCTCAGCCTGCTCCTCACAACTACAAACTGCACAGCTGGGATTCCCATCACTTTCACAGGCCAGTGGGAGCACTGCCGAGGTGGTGTCTGTGGCTATCATGTTGGGACTTAAAGGAACCCTTGAGCTACCTGTGGCTGAGGCAGTTTCACAGGATAATTCAGGCTGGAAGGGGCTGGAAGGAGGACTCTAGTCCCCACTCAAAGCAGAGTCAAGTATGAAATCAGACCATGGTCCTCTGGGCTTTCTCCAGTCGAAACTTGAAAACCTCTATAGACAGAGATGGCACAACCTCCCTGGGCAACATGTTCCTTGCCCCAGCTGTCATCATAGGGAACAAGTTTGTCCGTATATCCAGTCTGAACATCTCTCGTTTAAGTGTATGCCTATTATAACTGTGTAGCCCTGTAATACAGTAACAGGCCATTGCCAGGAGCAAGCCATAAGCTTTGTATTGAGTTTGCGAGGCCTCAAGACTGAGGCTATCATGATTGCTCTCTCTGAACTTTCTTTGATCTGCTTGCAGCTTTCTTTTATTTGGTTTAGCTGTTACATCAGTTTTTCTCATTGATCAGGGTTTGTGGCTAATTTAATTTACTTTTGTTTGTTTTTTTACAGTACCACCAAGGTTTTATGACTTTAAAAGAATGGTTTAGTATAGAGAAATACAGGCCTGGTATGATAGGAGAGGCCTTAAGATGTGGAGAGACTGGATATGGCATAGAGG
Organism: Egretta garzetta; assembly: GCF_000687185.1. NCBI lineage: Eukaryota > Metazoa > Chordata > Aves > Pelecaniformes > Ardeidae > Egretta > Egretta garzetta. The sequence goes on from NW_009258383.1 coordinate 1,594,099, forward strand.
AGCACAGACATGGTGTTACAAGAAATGGGACGTGGGTGGCTATGGAGACCCCATAGCTATAAACAACACACACATGATCAGTTAAAGAAATGCAGACTGGAGCTAGGCAAAACTGCCTTTAGGAGAAAAAAAGAGATTAAAGAAACAGTATCTAGAGTACATAAAAAGCACGGTATGTAGTAAATTTGAGCATAACATGGAGCTACAGACCAATGAAGAATGGGTAAAGGTGTAAAAGCATTTAGCAAACATATCAGAAAGACCCCAAGTTGATCCTAGAGCGAGGAAGACGAAACCATCAACATGTACATCATATTCCTCCCAGGAAAAGACTCCACATGCTGACAAGTCACACTAACACCACCCCACAACTGCCCCAAAACAAAACTACCAAAACTACCAGAGGAGTAGGGGAAGGGTGAGCATAACATGAGAAAAAGTGTTAGAAACTAGGAAATGTGTGTACAGCAATTTTAACCGCATTATGACTATTGAAACCTGCTTAGGCTATCCTTTATTTTTCTGTTATATGACATCTAGACTAGCCCATTAATATTTCAATTATACTAACAATAAATTCTTGGCTTTACATGTATAAGGTGTGTTTTCTCTTTGCCTGTAAACAAGATTTTGATAGTTACACTATTATCTCTCATCCTCCTACCATGCAACACTGTGAGGAATCTCTCTCCATCTTCAGAGTAACCTCCTTGTAGGTACTGGGTAGCTGCTACTAGGTTCCCCTGAAGATGTCCCTTCCTGAGGCTGAGTAAACATTGGAAGTTCAGTCCCTCCTCACAGAACAAGTGTTCCAGTCCCCAACCATCTTGGGTGCCCTCCGCTGAACTTCTGGGTTTGTTGGTACCCGTCTGGTACTGAAGGGCCCCATGCTGTCCTCCGTAATAAAGATGTGATCTAATGAGTGCTGAGCAGAAGGGGGTGATCCCTATATGTAGTACCTATGCTTCTGTTCACACAGCCCAAGTTGTTGTTGGCCCTCATTCCTGTCGGAAGCGTGGCTGTCACGTCCATCTCTCATGCTCTCTGTCACATCCTCCAGGGTTGCCTCTGTAGAGCAGTGATCCCCCATGTGTAACACTGCGGGGGAGGGTCAGGGGGGTGGGAGGGCTGCTGAACTTTGCATTTGTCCATTTATAAAGCAAGTTTTCCAACCATTCAGATTATAAAGTCTTAGCTTGGATATAAAAATACTATGAAGGACTCGAAAGCCTTGCTAAAGTTGAGGTAAATAACATTCACTGTTCCCCTCTTGTCTACAAATCCAGTCATTTTACCAGAGAAAGCAGTCGGGCAGGCAAGGTCTACACCTGGTACATCCATGCTGGCTGTTCCCAAGAACAGCTGCCTTCATGCACCCAAAAATGTGCTCCAAGAGGACTCACTCCATGACTTTCCTAAGGTTCAAAAGAAGGGTGACAAATTTGGATTGGTTACTGGATTGTCCTTCTGGCCTGTTTTGAAGATGGGAATATTATTTGCCCAGTTTTCAGGGTCTTCACCCCCAAACACCATGACTTTTCAGTCATGACCGAGAGGAGCTTTGCAATGACACCAGCCAGCACTACCAGCAGCCTCACTCCATTTGGAGAAGTGAGATGGATTTATAGAGCTCTTGTTGAAACTGACAGATGAAGTCTCAGTCTCCACTTCTAAGAGGTTCTCAGTGCCACCAGTCCTTGTGTTCCTGCAGGTTTTATGAAAACAGTACAAAATTTTGCTGCATTTGCCTCAGGAATCCCTCCTACAGGAGTTCTCTTTCAGAGATCAGCCACAGCAATGAACCTGAACCACACGAACAGCAGAGAAATGAAAAAGGGGCAAGAAAGGATGGAAACCACTGCAAGTGTTTCTGACCTCCTTCTAGGATGACTCTGTGGAAAAAATACTGGTGGCGTACTTGAAATATCATAACGTCATACCTGATTTCCATGCATACGATTGCTGGGCAAACATGGTTTGATTGCATAGAACAAATTTCAGTGCTCATCGAGCGGTGATTATGACTTCATCACACACGAATGTTATGCCCCTAAGTTTTGGCTAAAGGATGATGAGAGGGGGAAGGGAGAAAAGTGCTGCTGAGACAGTGGGCTCTGGGCTTGTTTATGGGAGGAGGTTTTGCCCTGACGACCCTTGGGAAATTGATATCTCCAAGCTGTTCCACACAGACTCTCTCTGGATCTCTCAGCTGAGTTTTCCTCCATCCAAACACTGCTAAGCTTGGCAGTATATTGCTTGTAAGAATCTGGTTAGAACTAATAAAAATACCAGCAAAGTTACTGTGATCAAATCCTTCCACTTACACCTCACTGATACTGTTTTGGGATTATTTATTTAAGTTTGTTGTGCAAGCTTCTATTTGATATTATTTCACAGACACTTGTACTTTTGTTTCAGTTTGAAAATTATATCCAAGAAGTTTTTCATCAGACTGATTCTAACAGGATTGTATTACGAAACAGTAGAAAAAAGAGGTCTTATGAAGTAATGTGTGTTGTAAAATCATGAATTTCAATGGCTTTGAAGGAATTAATAGACTTCGTCAACCCAAGCACTGGTAGAATGATAAATGAGAAAAAAAGAATGAAATAGTCAGCAGCTTTCAGAAAGAAAAAAAAAACGACCAATATTATGCCTTAAACTGTACATAGGGTAATAAATGTGCGCTTGAAGACCCTGTAGTAATTCAGCGTCTGCTTTGTGACGGTGTAATATTTCCAAACATTCCCTTGCTCATGAAGGGGAAGGTTTTGGAGTCACTGCATGAGTGACTCCTGGGGTATGCGTAAAAACCCAGTGATTCAGCAGAAGTGTGCAGGCAAAAAAGAGTAAAAGTTAAAGAAAGCTGACTTTCCTCCAGCAGGTCTTAAGCTTCGATTTTGCCATAAACTGGAACCCCGTTCAAGTAGAAACTCCCTCCTTCTGCCTCTACCTCTGATATTGTTGTCTAAGAGGGCAGGTTATCTGAGGACTTACAATCAAGGAATGATACATTCAAAGGTTTTGAGTTATCTGAGTTGTGCTTTTTATGCATGGAAACACAATCATTACTTCAAGGGAAATTAGCTCCTCCATACAGTGCTGGAGTAGTTATACCACATTGTCAGCTGGAGTGAGCTGTATGCTGATATAGACCTGCTGAGTACTTCAATTGCCAAAATACTAATCTCATCATTCCAAGAAGGCCTAAAAAATTTTAGAAAGCCAAATCAGTTACTCTTTCTGCCATAACCCTCTCTGGGAGTGACCGTCACAGTGCCCGTTAAATAGCAAAATTTTTCGCACATGTTCACTGACAGTACCATTAGGGTTCAGAGAGCCACAAAGCCTAGAGCTCCAGGGACACGGTGGCTGAAAAAGGCATGCCAAGGGGAGCATGGCACTGCACCGAGATTGACCCCTCCACAAATTTCTCCTCTCCGCCACCGATGCTACTGGGCACATCAGCCTTAGTTCTCAGCTCCCATTAGGGTAGCGGTAGGGTTAGGGTTAGGGTTCAGAGAGCCACAAAGCCTAGAGGTCCACGGACACGGTGGCTGCAGAATTCATGCCAAGGGGAGCACAGAACTGCACCAACATTCATCCCTCTAATCCATTCTCCTCTCCGCCACCTATGGTGCTGGGCACATCAGCCCTCGCTCTCGCCTCCCATTAGGGTTAGGATTAGGGTTAGGTTTCAGAGAGCCACAAAGCCTAGAGGTCCAGGGACATGGTGGCTGAAAAAGGCATGCCAAGGGGAGCACGGCATTGCACCGAGATTGACCCCTTCACACCTTTCTCCTCTCGGCCACCTATGGTGCTAGGCACCTCACCCCTAGCGCTCGCCTCCCATTAGGGTTAGAGTTAGGATTAGGGTTAGGTTTCAGAGAGCCACAAAGCCTAGAGGTCCAGGGACATGGTGGCTGAAAAAGGCATGCCAAGGGGAGCACGGCACTGCACCAACATTCATCCCTCCACACCTTTCTCCTCTTGGCTAACTATGCTGCTGGGCACATCAACCGTAGCTCTTGCCTACTATTAGGGTTAGGTTAAGGTTTAGCGTTAGGGTTCAGAGATCCACATAGCCTAGAGGTCCAGGGACACGGTGGCTGCAAAAGGCATGCCAAGGGCAGCACGGCACTGCACCGTGATTGACCCCTCCGCACCTTTCTCCTCTCGGCCACCTATGGTGCTAGGCACATCAGCCCTAGCTCTCGCCTCCCATTAGCGTTGGGGTTAGGGTTAGGTTTCAGAGAGCCGCAAATCCCAGAGGTCCAGGGACACCGTGGCTGAAAAAGACATGCCAAGGGGAGCACGGCACTGCACCGAGAGTGACCCCTCCACCCCTTTCTCCTCTTGGCTAACTATGCTGCTGGGCACATCAGCCCTAGCTCTCACGTCCCATTAGCGTTGGGGTTAGGGTTAGGGTTTAGAGCGAGAGCCGCAAATCCCAGAGGTCCAGGGACACCGTGGCTGAAAAAGACATGCCAAGGGGAGCACGGCACTGCACCGAGAGTGACCCCTCCACCCCTTTCTCCTCTTGGCTAACTATGCTGCTGGGCACATCAGCCCTAGCTCTCACGTCCCATTAGCGTTGGGGTTAGGGTTAGGGTTCAGAGATCCACAAAGCCTAGAGGTCCAGGGACATGGTGGCTGCAAAAGACATGCCAAGGGGAGCACGGCACTGCACCGAGATTGACCCCTCCACACCTTTCTCCTCTTGGCCACCTATGGTGCTGGACACATCAGCCCTAGCTCTCGCCTCCCATTAGGGTTACGGTTAGCGTTGGGGTTAGGGTTAGGGCTAGGGTTAGGGTACAGAGAGCCACAAAGCCTAGAGCTCCAGGGACACAGTGGCTGCAAAAGGCATGCCAAGGGGAGCACAGCACTGCACCAACATTCATCCCTCCACACCTTTCTCCTCTCAGCCACCTATGCTGCTAGGCACGTCACCCCTAGCTCTCGCCTCCCATTAGGGTTAGGGTTAGGGGTCGGGTTAGGGTTAGGATTTAGAGATCCACATAGCCTAGAGGTTCAGGAACCCTGTGGCTGCAAAAGGCATGCCAAGGGGAGCACGGCACTGCACCGAGATTGACCCCTCCACCGCTTTCTCCTCTCCGCCGTCTATGCTGCTGGGTCTTTTCTCTGCTTAATGTGTATTTCCAATCATACATTGCAGATGCTTTCCATTATTTCCTCTTTCCATAACTTACTGTACTTTGGCAAATAACTCCCTTGAAAGAGTAATCAAAGATCATATTATGAATGAAATATGGAATCAAACTAAGAAGAAAAGCAGAACATATTTAATTGCATTAGCAGGTGTTAGCATTGTTCATATATTATTTTCTGAATTACCCAGGACAGGAAAAGCTCCTAGATTTCTTCCATGTAAAATCCTGTTGAAGTTACCATTTTTATCGAGAGATTTCATCTGTACATTGGAAGAAGTGTTGAGGTTGTGTAGCCAAAGCTATGAGTGTCTTTCAAGCCATTCTTTCACAATTATCAAAGCAGGGCTGTACAAATTCCTTTCTTGAATGGTCCTCTCTCATTGTACATTTCAAGGACATTTCAGGTCATGTGCCGACATAAAACTAGTCACGTCAGCACATATATTAAGATGATCATTAATTGAAACACATGCATCTTCCAGACCCTCCTCTTAGTATTTTTCTACAGAAGAGAACAAAGAGTGTTCATGTAATTTAAATGACTTGAAGACAGGAAGATGCTCGTGGTCTGTTAGACTCCAAAGAGATGTAAATTGAATTTGGTGATTCCTGTAATTCAAGGGTCACCATAACGTAATTCCTAGAAATCTCCCACATAAAGGTTTCTTCAACACAATTAACACCAACAGAAACTGTCAGGCAAGACTTTGGGAGAAAATACTTCATTTTATCTTAACCCATTGCAGCAATGGACCTGAGTAATTATACCAGAGGCTCACAAAACAATAAACCATTTAATTTGCTAGATGGGAAAACACTGAAAATACAGAGAATCACTCACTTTCCTGAAAAAAAAGAGCATATTTGTACCAAAATACTAATTTCAAAGATAGTTTTCTCAAGAGTTTTTAAAAAAACATATTTCATACAATTTAAAGTTGACATGGATGGAGCCAATCAAATTGGAAATGCTACTAGGCAGAATACTCCTTTTTTTTCTCCCCACAGAACACAACTGACCTATGCAAACAATTAACCTGCCTGACTTCTTGCCATATATAGCATTAAGACTTTAGGGTTATCGAGATCTTCCTAAGACTGGAATGTTTCCACAGATGGAAAGAAAATCCAGTTACGCTGACCAAAAAAATACCAAAACAAAAGAACTGAATGGATACATAAATTCCCCCCTGTGAGACAAAGCCAATAATAATTTTGTAAGGTTAGGGAGAAACCTACTAAGTGAAAACATTTCTCTTCTTTGATTGTCCAATATGTTCATTCATCTGCTCTGTAGCATCTGGTGTTGGTCATTATTTGAGACAGAATGCCAGCCTACGTGGTCTATGTTCTCATCTGTATTTCAATTCTTATGTACATTCAGACATTTTGTAACTTTTTTTTCTATAGGGACATTAGAAATTTACAGCAACATTTATTAAGAAAGCTTTCTGACAAGCTACTTAGTAGTGTAGGATGAAAAGTAAGAAATGTTTCCTACTAATTTCAGGATGACTTCATGTGATGCATCAAATGAGTCAACACATTATGCATATTTTAATATTGTATTGCAAAAAAAAAGGCTTATTAATAAAAATTAGTTTGTCATCTCAACAACAAACTAGGATAGCTTGATTAACTGGCTACTGCATTCCTCTAAATTAGTTCTACAAATTGAAATACATCAAAACACTTGTAACTGGAAAATCCTCTTGTTGCTGCTCACTGGGTGACTGCAACCACAGAAGTAACACATGTCACTACATCTCAATCTGAAATCTTGGCAGAAAATCCATTGCCCATACCACTGGGAATAAAACAGTACAGCTGGATTAATATGATCAGATACTGCAGCTGTCTCCAGTATGTAAAGTCTCCTAAGTGACTGGAGCATAAATTCTCATAAGGAAAGAGAAGCAAAATACATCTTTCATAAGAAAAAGTTCATAAGATTTTGACCTCAGTGCTGACAGAAGGTAGTTCAGTAATGAAGAGGTATATTTTCCTCTGTGTGCTACAATCATCCATATGGTCTAGGATTCTTGATTCTCAGAGTGAGATGATAGACTCAAAGTTGCCTGTGCTCTGCATCCAAAGTCAATGAATTCAGTCTCCTACTTTCACAAGACCCATTTCATGTTCCCTATCTCAAAAAGATGTCAAGCTTGTTCTTAAAAAGCTGTTTCAGCTCCTCCTGCTCCCATTAGATGTCTCATCTAAAACCTGCATGTAATAATAGGTAAAAGCATCCTATCGGTTCCCAGCCAAATTCTTTCATGACCATTTGATATCATTCTAGCAAGGAACTGAATGGTACCCTGGAAGTGGTGATGGCAACAAGGGCACACCCAGCTCTGTGTCAGTGTGACTGCAACTACCACCAAAGCTAGCAGAACAAGAAGACAGCTTAGAAGCAGCTCTCCATCTTTCAGATTTGCCCCGCGTCTAATCATGAGCACAGTCTCCGCAAAAATGAAATAACAGAATAAAAGCTGGAAGGTTGATGAGATTGTGTATAATGGATGCTTTTAATAACTCTTGATTTATACAATATTACCATCTTTTTTTAAAAATGTGTTTTGTTTTGTTTTTAAGAAAGCCTAAGACTAGTAAGAATGAGCCAGTTAAGGACAAAAATATGAGTATTACTCAAAGAAACACAGAGGGAAGCGAAAATAGGAGTTCCACATAGAAGATAGAGAGGAGATACTTGGTTCAGGAGACCAAGGTAGCAAGTCAAAGAAGAAAGCTGGAAAGAGAAGGAGAAACTTTCTATCCTGTCAGATAAAACTTTCTTCTCCAATCTTTTTCTGTCATTGCTTTTTACAAAATGACTGTTTAACTTAGAAATGCAAACTCTAATTTGTATATCTCGTGTACAACTGCAGGCGCTTGCCTTGATGTCTTGGACTCATGGTCACTCTGGTTCTTGCTTAGGCACTGTCTTTGGACCTGAAAAACCTTTTGCAATTTCATGCAAAATTAGACTGATTTAAGAGGATAGATTAGGAGCAGTCTTGTGCTTTAATATACTTCCTCTTGGGAATAGGGGCTCTGGGTTCGACACTCCTCCAGCAAAGGGGAAAATGATCATGTGTTACAATCTGAATCCGACAGGAAAGTGTAAAGAAACTAGACTTCCATGGAAAAACTAAGAAGGTCCTTTCATAGACTATTTTTAACAGGAGAAAATAAGTGTAAATTAGGAGAAATTAGAACACGGGTCTAGTCTGAAACCTGGGCTGTATGAATTGATCATCAAACAGAATCTATAAAGAGTTGTCTTAGTTTATCAGCAGATTTATTAACTGGTATTACCAGTGTAAAATAACTCTGTTTGCACCAGGCTGGACTCTAAATTAGCAGGAAAGAAATCCTAAAATTATTGTTTTCTGAAATCTACCCCCATTAACTACATGCTCAGTGGCTGGTAAATAAAAGAGTAGGAATGGTTAAGAAATGCACAGAGAATGAAAAAGAAAGCATCATTGTGTTATCGCATAAATCCACAATGTGCCCACATCTTAAATGTTGCACGAAGTTCTTGGCAAACCTCTTCTAAAAACTTTATAGTGGAGTTAGAAAAGGACAGAAAAAGGCAACAAATACTACCGATATATGGAATACATTTCAGATTAGATGAGACTGTAAAGAAGAGGACTTTATGGCTTTAAAAAGCCAGTGAAGAGGATATGATGTTGCTTAATAAAATTAGGAATTCTAGGAAGAAGGACATTTATTGTTTCTCAGAGTACATGGAAGAAATGGAAATCAGCCCTTGCAAAATCATCAGGTAGTACATTTACAATAAGAACTACAATTTTCATATGAATCTATTTAAATTGGAGACTTATTGCTACAGAATTGCCACAGAATTTCACAGAGACTAGTAGGATAAATGGTTTCAAACTACATAAAACAAATTTACAGAATTTAAGGTCATTAGTAGCTTTTGAAAACAATGTTCTAAATGTTAACTCAAGCTTAGGCAGGCCTTTAACTGCTGATTGCCATAAATACATTTTTAAAACACGTAAAGGTCACTTCATTATTACTGAGTGGTCTGATCTAATACATGTGCTCTAAAAGTGCTTAGTTTATTGATCTTAGCATTTCCAAGATATGTATTAATCACCAAGTCATTACAAGACTGAGTTACTTCTGAGCATACACAGGTACCTGAAGAACTTTAATGTGAAAAATGGAGACAGTTCCTCAATTAAACAGTATTTTATTTACTAAGCCTCCTCATACACTCATTTTAAGTTCCCTAGTTGTATATTAGATATCACAGGTCCTTTTAATAGTGAGGTTGAGGAAACAGATTTTAGTTTAAAAGAAATCTGTAAATTCTCCATGAGAAAAAAACACATCTCACTCCAAAGAGCACGCAGGAAAAGGTCACAATCTTAGATATTTCTGTGGAATAAGCTAACCATATATATAGTTTTAAATTTTTTGTGCAGAGATCACAGTTTCTTTACCAGAATATTAAGTACATCAACAGCCATTAATGCCAGGTTTATAAGGGTTTTCTTTGCTCCACTTTTCTCTGACCCCACCCCTGTAAGGAACTTCTGACAAAAACTTATTCCTTATGAAAAATTGTAAGCTTCCTCATTGCTGGATATTTCCTTCTTTATCTGAATGAAATCCAGTCTTTAAAATCTACCCATGGAAAAACAATAAAGCATCTCACCAATCAAGATTCATATACCAGGTCTGCAGCTGAAGCTGGAATTTATTTTTACACAACAGAAGGACCCCTTCTCCAGACACATGGTATGGAATCTTGAAATACAATTTAGATGTATGCTCCCACAGAAAACCAGATGTTTATTGGAAGAAAGATTTGTATATTTTATTAAAAGAAAAGACAACACAGAATCATAGAATCACAGAATGGTTGAGGTTGGAAGACATCTCTGGAGACTAGTACAACCCTCTGCTCAAGTAGGTTCAATTAGAGCTGGTTGCCCAGGACCATGTCCAGACAGGTTTTTAATATCTCCAAGGATGGAGACTCTACTGCCTCTCTGGGCAACATGTGCCAGTGCTTGATCAGTGAAAAAAATTTTGTCTTAACATTTAAACCATTCTCCTTTGTTTCAGTTTGTGCCTATTGAGTCTTGCCCTGTCACTGGGCACCACTGAGAAGAGCCTGTCTTTGCCTTCTTTACTTTCCCCCATGAGGTATTTATACAGATGGTTAAGACCCCTGCCTTCTCTTCTCCACAATGAACAGTCCCTGCTCTCTCATGTTCTTCTCCAGTGCCTCATCTTTGTGGCCTTTTGCTGAACTTGTTCCAGTGTGTCCATGTCTTTGTGATACTGAGGACCCCAGAACTGGAGCCAGCACTTCAAGTGTGTGTGAAACAGTGCTGAGTAGATGGGAAGAATCACCTCCCTTGACTGCTAGTGATGCTCTTCCTAATGCAGCCCAGGAGGCTGTTGGCTTTCTTTGCTGCAAAGACACACCCTTGCTCATGTTCAACTTGGTGTCCACCAGGACCCCCAGGCCCTCCTCTGCAAAACTGCTTTTCAGCTCACTGGCCTCAGCTGTACCAGCATGTGGGGTTATTTCTCCCCATGTGCAGGACTTTGCATTTCCCTTTGTTGAATTTCGTGAGACTCATTAAGTTCACATGGAGCAGAGGCAGTTTAGCAAAACAGCTATTTATCATGCACAGAAAATATGTTTCTTTCTATCTTCTGTGCATATCCCTGTGATTAACAAGTTGATAGCAAATTTAAGAGCAATATTCTGATGACTTTTATTTGAGATCATCAAGATCAGGGGTGCAGGGGGACAAAAAAGAAAAATGTGAAGCATCATAGATTGAAAATCATTTCCTTTGATGGGCCTTGAATTATTATTCCTTGACTATGGCAGTTGTAAAGCTTGAAAGATGTCTATGAATATGTAATGATCAAATACCTTGTCAGTCAAACATTTCAACTTCCCTGTTCTAAAAGAAAGCACAACAGAATACTAATCATTCTCAAAATCTTTTTTTTTTTTTTTTTTTTTTAATCCTACATAGGTGGTGTTCAAAGCACCCAAGGAGACAAATTATCTGCATAAAAAATACCAATGTGGAAAGGCATATCCCAGTCTTCAGTCTCAAAGGGAGAGAGAAATGCAGGAAAGGTTTTCTGTTAAGGTGCCTTGATCAGATATAATTGCTGTTCCCTCACCCACAAAAAAAGCTCATTTTCTATTTTAGAATGTTTTCTTATTTGTTCCTAATCAGCAGAAAGAAGAAATCAAATTACTGTTGACAGTTCTCATATTAATACAGCTTTTTACCTTAAATCTCTTTGATATACAAAGTTATAATGTTCCGCTGAAATTTCTTCTGTAGGACTGAGTTACTCAGTTGTCTTCAAAAGTCAGTAGTTCACTCACCACTAAGCTTCTATCTCTTCCAGTCTGAGATTATATGATATAGGGACTGTATTGTCATTGAATCACATTATAAGGTTGGACAGAAAATGGAATTTCAAGAGAAAGTGGAAAGAGGTAAAGAGAAATGGGAGAGAAGGGGAGGGAGAGAGGGACGGAGGGAAGAAGGAAGGATGAAATCAACATGATCTTGTTCAATCTCCCTTCCAAAATACAAAGCACAGATATTATTATTCTTCCTGGACATTCACCCTTTTTGATCAAACTCTGCATCTCACACAATTAGTATCTTACCAAGTTCTGCCTTATTCTTCTATTTCTGGATGTTTTATTTTATTTTCTTGAGCCATGACTGCCTGTTACTCATTAATTTTTCATGCACTCTTTCTTCTTCCACTGCATTTCTCTGCTGGCTCCATTTTCCCCTCTGAGCTGCAGACTTAATTCTGTAATTTCCATCACGTCTAATAGTTTTGCTTCCTCCTCTTTTTCACCCTCACTGATTCTAACCTATAGTAGCATTTGTCCGTGCCTCTCTGTCCCTTTACGTGATGCCTTGGGAATAGACGTTCCATCTCCAAAATATCTCCAATCCAGATTATTTGCCAAAATGCTTTTTTTTTTTTTTTTTTAAAGAATCTAAGACTGGCTTTGGCTAGGAAGAAGTTATTAATGTTCTATTGTTCTATTTCTATTTCTTTCTTTCTGTCTGACTGTAGGTAGTGACACCTATAACCTTTCCAAAGTATTTGATCCTCTCACAGTTTCTTCCAGCTATACATGCCCTTGTGTTCCTTCAGTTCCTCTAATCATTTCCTCAATGTGTTATTGCCAGGACTGCCCTCTTCACCATCCAGTTCTGAAGCGAGGGGAAAAGGGTCTATTATAGGTCTGTTCCTTTGCTTCAGACCTGACCCCTGTGTGTCCACATGAGCTATCTCTTCAAACCATCCAGCTACCTGCTGACAAGAAATCCGAACGTGTAATTTTCTCTCCACCAGCCTTCTGGCCTTTCTTCTTTCTTGATCACTTTTGACAGCACTTTCATCCTGCTATTGACAGCTAACCTGGTCATTTTCTTCTCTTGTCTCTCTCCCTACAACTTTACACCACAGCTTTTTCTAAATCTTAATGGCTTACTCTTTTAAAATACCTGTATCTGAAATACAGCTAGAAAATAATACAAAACAATGTAGCAAAAGAGCTCATTTTAACCCACTATTTTAGTTATGGTCCCCATCTTGCAGTCATCCTCTAATGACCTCCCTTCTACTTGTTCTGCACTAAAAATAATTCACCTTTACTTAGCTTTATCTTGCTCCTTCTCAGCTCCATCCCCCAACCACTGCAACATCAACCCCCATTGCCAGTCAGCCAGCTCCATCCTACATTTACCAACTTTTTAGGCAAACACCTTTGAGGTCTCTGCAAACATCCACAAAATGACCTTGACATTCTCTCAAATCATTCCCTGAAACTGTCCTTTGCAATGATGGTTAGGAGAAATAGACTTGGCAACAGCTAGATGTCCAGTAAACAGAGAGTGCTGCTGCCATCCTTTCTATATTATCTGCTCCTTGCACCTCCCAGCTCTCTTTTACACCCACCCAGTGCCTTAAACCAGAAGAGAATGGCTTTGGGAAAGAATCTTGGCTTTTGGCTTTTAGTGAGTCCAGCATCCAACAGACAGTGATCTTTGCTGTAACAGAAACTTCTAGCTGCTACCAGAGGACATACAGTAAGCAGGATATCGCTGTATATAGCAGTATGATAGACATGTTCTGCCAACAGTCTTGTGAAAACCTGACAGGACCCGCGCACAGACTGTCTTGCAGTCAAACTAGACCATAATGCCTGCTGGTGAAAAGAATAAATTCTGAAAACTTCCAACAAGTTTTACCATGAGAAAGCTTTGTTCGCATTTTATTCCTTTCTGTAATACAACCATTCTGGAAAGTGTAATGTTTCCAATATTATGAAAAAAAAAAAGTAAATTAATGAAGTTATAGCTTCACTGATACAAATGCTCATCCCCCCTGACTGGAAAAAAGCCCCATAAAGGTGACCAGCTATAAGACAGTCAGGGAGCCAGCACTCTGAGACACAGAGGGTGGAAAATCATTTCTCTAAGGCCACACAATAATTCTGTCAGAAGATGAAGATATCCAGGCACTAGCCTCTCTGAAGTTCTTCCTTGAAGTGAAAAATAACAGAATAGGTTAAGGTGATATGAAATTCTTCAGCCATACAGACTTGCCTGCAATCTGAGTCTCATCCATGTGAATCTTTTGAATTTATATGAAACTTATGTCAGAAAATGTTCAAACAACTACAGCAAGCTAACACACCGGTTCTGATCACAACTGGGATGTAAACCCAGATTTTAACAGTGGCATATATCTGTGGGAGAGCCAGTTGTGTCAGAGAACAGTCGTGCAAATGGTACTGTATCCAAAATATTGCATCTTATCACATTTGAAAAATTATCTGTGGAGAGCTTCTTAATCATGCACAGCTAAATACTTTTTTTTTCCTAATCCAGTTTCTTAATTTCTTTTTTTTTTTTTTTAATGGATTCAGGCATAGGAAATATACTTGGGGAATTTGGGAGATAGATAGAAATAAAAGGTTAGATATAACTCAGAATACAATGGATGAAATGTTTGAAATCTCTCACTTAAGATTGTAAGTGGCTTATAGAAGAATTGAAGAAGAAATTGAGATAACACTTGATGGACATAATGCTATCCATGGGAGGATCCTTAGATTGCTATCTAAGAAACCAAGCGGATGACCTGGAAATCAGTTCGTATTAGAAAATATAATATTGGTTCTAGTTCCTGAAGGCAAAATAACCAGAGAGGTTGAAATATAATCTTCTGTAAAAGACTGTAGATGGGTCAGGCATAGATAAGTTTGAAATGCATTTACAGTATTTCTTGACTTGCCAGACTTTTTATTATGAATGTCAGTTATGCAACATCTCAAACAACAGTGGAAAGTCTCAGTCTGAAAAGAAGTTTTGAGGGACATAAAATACCAAAATCTAGCCTGCAAGGGTCATAAATCACATTTTGCTTTGATGATTTTGGTAATAAATATGGATTAGGCAAAAATTAGTCTTTGAGAAATTAGGATAGGGAGAATAATAATTGTGTCGAATATTCTTTTAATTCTGAACTTTGTGTAAAACTGAGTGATCATATAAAATACTAAGCTTCTGCTGAGAACCCCTGTGCCTATCACTAGTACTCATTATCACTACTTCTCTAAATCCTTCTAGTATTATTTGTACCATGACACTTCATCTCATAGAATCATAGAAATTTTTAGGTTGGAAAAGACCTTTAAGACCATTGAGTCCAACCATTAACCTAACACTGCCAAGTCCATCACTAAACCATGTCCTTAAGCACCACAACTACCCGTCTTTTAAACACCTCCAGGGATGGGGACTCGACCACTTCCCTGGGCAGCCTGTTCCAATGCTTGACAACCCTTTCCGTGAAAAAATTTTTCCTAATATCCAGTGGCACACCTCCCCTGGCACAATTTGAGGCCAATTCCCCTTGCCCATGACCAGGGAGAAGAGACCAAATCCCACCTTGCTATAACCTCCTGTCAGGCAGTTGTAGAGGGTGACAAGGTTGTTGTGACCCTAGAGTAGGACCCGGCACTTGGCCTTGTTGAACCTCCTGCAATTGGCATCAGCTCATACAATTGGTCCAGCCTGTCCAGATCCCTCTGTAGAGCCTTCCTACGCTCAAGCAGATCAACACTCCTGCCCAACTTGATGTTGTCTGCAAACTTACTGATGGTGCACTTGATCCCCTCATCCAGATAATTGATAAAGACATTAAAGAGAACTGGCCCCAATACTGAGCCCTGGGGAACACCACTTGTGACCGGCCTCCAACTTGATTTAACTCCATTCACCACAGATCTTTGGGCCCAGCCATCCAGCCTGTTTTTTATTCAGTGAAGCATACATCCATCCAAGCCATGAGCAGCCAGGTTCTCCAGGAGAATGCTGTGGGAAATGGTGTCAAAGGCTTTATTAAAGTCTAGGTAAACATCATCCACAGCCTTTTCCCTCATCCACTAAACGGGTCACCTTGTCATAGAAGGAGATCAGGTTAGTCAAGCAGGACCTGCCTTAATCTCTCAGCTTTTGAACAGTCCAAGAGAAATGATTTAATGTACACAGGCACACAAACACACATTTGAAAAATCTGCCGAGAACCTGCTGAGAAATCACCAGGAAATCCTGAATTGGAATAAAGTGGGACTTGCTCTTTGGATGGAGTCCATCTGAGTTCTCTTGCGCTCTGAGCTGCTCACATGTGGCTACAGCAATCTGCACCTGCCCTTTACTTTGGAAACAAGCATATGTAAATCCCAGTTATCCCCTGCCTCTCCTCCATACGCCACACTCAGTGTATCATACCTTGGCTGTGGCACTGTGCAAGTCAAAATGGATCATGTCTTCCTGGTCACCTGTATGACTTCATACAGATATTATCAGCACTATGGGGTCCCAGTTCCAGTCAGTGCTTTTTGGGTCTCTTAATATATTTACAGGTTTTTGTCAAAATGCAAAGAATTTTAGAAAACTGTATTATTTACTAAGCTCCTCCTTGCCTCCCAGAACCCTGAAGCTAAAATAATTTATAACATTGACATTTCACCATCCATAATTTTGTAGCCAATTTCCATTTGCCCTTTGCATTGCACTTACGAATAGTTGTTGGATTAAGTTTAGTTCTTGCCTACCCCACTAACTGCATGAGCAAAATTGTGTTGAGCTGTAATTTGACTCACTGCTAATTGCTGACATATGGCATATTGAATAAGGAGGGGAGGGAAAAGTACTCCTGGGGGGTAAGTGATTAGCAGTCTAAACATGAGAATTACTGACATTCGTGATTTTACATTTTCTGACTGTTCATTCTAAAATCCTGGCTCTCAGAATGTGCTGCTTTGCTGTTTATTTGGAAAGGACGGTGCAGGAGATGCTATGGTGAATTATTTTATAAAAGAGAAGTCAAAAAAATCATAAATCCTGCAAGTAAAGCAATCTGCCAGAGATGATCATGCATATTTAAAACTATTTACAAATGGGGCAAAGCATGAGCAGCTGCATCCAGTACTTAAAGCTCTCAAATGGAGAACAGATCATTTACAAATAGCAATGAACATCACCTGGGAAACTTGCTGTATGTACACAGTGGACACGCGAAGGAGAAACTCCTCATTTACCACTCACACTTTCTCTAATGGGGAGATTATTTGGAAATGAGAAAATAATATATCACCTACACTCTCATAATCAAAAAGATTCTGTTTGAAATATCCACCCACTAGTAGTCAAATGAGGAGTGCAATAATGTGAAAAGCAGAAGAGCAATTCTTTACTTAATCAAGAGAGTCAGTAGCTAGACTATTTTAAGAAATGACTACTTGCTCAGACATTGCTTTTTTTTTTTTGTGATACAATTTAAATGCTAAAAAATAGCAGAAACCTTACAAACTACTGATAAACCTTGAGCAAGACAGTCTTTAAGAGATGGGCAATATCAGTTCAGGAAGGATCAGATTTACCTGTATTTAGGCAAGGATGGGTTGTTTACTACTGTATTCATCACCTGTAATTGTCTGAGTAGAAACTAAAATAGATCATCCTCTGATACAATAAAAATGTCTGAGAAATTAAGAGTACTAAGACATTATTAGACTTTTTTCTTTGAAATAGATTTATCCCCAGTGCTCAGAAAAAGGCATTTCCTCTGTAACAGCTTTTAATCTAAATTCTACAGCCCTTCCATTTTGATTCCTGCTACATGAAGCTGTCTCCGCCCTGGGATATCATAACTGTCTATTGTCCTTTCTTTCCCATAGTCTGAGGAAAACAATGATCTGAGCACGTAGGAGAAGAAAAAGTGCATCTGCAGGTGTGAAGGTAGCTACAGGTAGGCTCAACTAAATGTCATTAGCTTTACTTCAAAAGGGGTGATAAGAAGCAGCCAACTGTTTATCCAAAACCAAGAAGCCAGTCCTGCAGGTGTGTGGTAACAGGCAAAGCTCCTTGTCAGAGAGAGACTTCAGAAAACATCAGGGTATGAAGAGAGGGTTTGATATCATATTCAACTGGACATATCAAGGAAAATTAAAACAAAGGGGGAGGGGGGAAGCAAAATAGGTGCAAAGAGAGAAATAAATGAAATTAATATAGGGCAGTCATGAAAGGCTCCTTACATTTATAAAGTGACAAGTTTTTGTCTTAGTTTAACTAAGTCAGTATGACATGAACACAGGCAGCCTTCTGGGAACTCCACAGAGCCTACCAGAATGGGATTTCTAAAAACTGGCAAAAAAAAATAAAGAAGGTATTGCCAGACTTGTCCCTGTCCAGCTGTTCTATCAAAAAGAATAGATGAAAGAACCTGTCCCCATTAAATATATTTCTGAGAGAGCTACCATCCCACAACCTGAAGACAGGCACAGACACTGTTGTGATCCAAATGTAGGGGAGCTGCAGGCACTTTGCCAAAATCAGATGAATAAAGAAGAGTACATGCTAGGCCGATTATTGGAAGATAAACTCACCCTTAACCCTAAATAATGAATCTGTGCCTATGAATGACTACAGAGCAGAACAGATTTTATGGAGCAAATGCAATTCCTCAGAATTTCAGAAAAAAAAAATCCACTTTTCCTCTGGAAGATTGAAGATGGTTTTGGAATTACTCTTATTTCCAGGAATTATTTCTAATCAAACCATTCCTCAAATTTTGCTATTTTCTTATAGAAAATTTGAACCATTCTAAAGACTTCAAACACAAATTTATAATAAGTTTGTCTCTTGTTCGATTTCAAAAGCACAATAATGTAAAAGCTATGCCTTTAACTTATAAATCTCATTTGTTTGAAAAAATCTGCACAGGATTGCAAATATTTAGGTTTTGGTGCATCCTGTCTGAAACTACAACATAACATGCTGGTAGTCTTGTCAAGAAAGCACCAGTCACCTGTGGGGCTTGTAAACAAAGATTGTGCCCTGCTGGAGCTCAAGCACAGTATGACTAGTGAAGGCACAAAAGAGCTAGCGAAGATGCTCTAGCCCCCAACCTGTGTAAGCAAG
This sequence comes from Egretta garzetta, assembly GCF_000687185.1. Classification (NCBI taxonomy): domain Eukaryota; kingdom Metazoa; phylum Chordata; class Aves; order Pelecaniformes; family Ardeidae; genus Egretta; species Egretta garzetta. Next base: position 1,612,820 of record NW_009258383.1, read on the forward strand.
CTGAGCATTTTCTGGGAAGGCAGCTGGCAAGCCATGTGTTACAAGACCTATACACTGGGCTTTGTAAGTCCTTTTGCTCTCCTTTGGAGACAGCCTATGTGCTTCACCCAGTGTCAAGTATTTCTACCTATTATCCTTTAAGCCATAATTTGGGAATATGAAGATAAACTGCTGTGGTTTGCAAGGTGTGGATCCCCTCAGTCACGATAAAAATATGTTATTCAGTTAAGAGGATTCAGCATCAATAAACCAGAATATGACCCTATTGTGACTGGAACTCAACTGGAAAAAACAAACCTACTCCTATCCATTTAACAGAGCCTGAGGTGGATTTATTTGCCCTTTCAGCTGAAAAGTAGCATCCAACATATATAATCATATGACTCTCTCTTCCATAGAATCATAGAATCCTAGGTTGGAAGGGATCACAAGAATCATCTGGTCCAACCTTTCTAGGTAAGAGCACAGCCTAGACAAGATGGCCCAGCACCCTGTCCAGCTGCACCTTAAAAGTGTCCATTGTGGTGGAGTCAACCACTCCCCTGGGGAGATTGTTCCAGTGGTTGACTGTTCTCATTGTGAAAAATTTCCCTCTCATGTCCAGTCGGAATCTCCTCAAGAGCAACTTGTGTCCATTCCCCCTTGTCCTCTCCATGTGGCTCCTTGTGAAAAGGCAGTCTCCATCTTCTTTGTAGCAACCCCTTAAATACTGTACATGGTGATGAGATCCCCTCTAAGCCTCCTTTTCTCTAGGCTGAACAAACCCAGCTCTCTCAGCCTGTCCTTGTACGGCAGGCTTCCCAGTCCTTTGATCATCTCAGTGGCCTTTCTCTGGACCGCCTCCAGCCTGTCCACATCTTTTCTTATAGCTCTGTCTTGAGCCTTCAGATGCAAAACATGAGTTTCTGCTCAGTGGTTCACCTATATACACATGAAAAAAGGGAAGGTCTGCGCCTAACCCACTATAGAGCAGAACCTGCCTCTTTCAACAAATGACATCTAGAATAAAATAGAAAGCAATACTGGGGAGGGGGAATAAAGGAAAACAGTCAAATAAATATCCCAGGTCTATTAAATAAGCAACTGAGAGGAACCAAGATATCTGAAAGGAGATAAAGGCAATGGTAACTCCGACAGCTCTGTCTAAGCCTGTGCCAGCTACAGTCAAACTAGAACATCATTTTCATTCTTCTTGGATTGCAATAAAGGGCCCAGATGCTGGGCTTTGAAAGATATTTCTCTAGCAGCAGGATCTGACTCACTGGCAGACTTGTCGAACAGTTTAGCTGGCAACCTTGAAGCTGCCTCTGTGCAGTAACACGCAGCTCAGGCCAGGCTTATTTCCCTATACGCCAATTCCTTGGACAACGATTGTTCTTTCTCATGAAGATAAAGCATAAAACTCATTTACAGTTTTGGCTTTTTTCAACAAAATACAAGCTATTCTATTTTACACAAGCAGACATGATTTTTTTTCCAGTTTCCTCATAACTTGTCCTATGTGCCGTGTTGAGTTGTACCCATAGTCAGTGACATACCGTGTACAGCAGCCTTGAACATAAGGTAAATACTGCAAAGTGTTGTTCTTCGACATTATTCTGGTAACAATCAATAAACAATGCAAGTAAGCTTTGTGTCAGCTGCAAATTGCACATAGAGCAACTTCAAGCACATCCATTACTTTTTTACTTACTGGAAACAAGTAAAATGTGTACTATATCATGACAGGTGTCCCCAGATAGCACTGTAGGTCTAATTTACTTAGTTATTTTTCTAACATCGAAGCAAATATTTAGGCTTATGAAGACAAAGGATGCTGCTGATTTGAGTTTACTAGAGGTGTGAGTTTGCAAAGAGAAAAACATGCAATCAGCAAAAAAAAAAAGCTGTCTTGTCTGTTCTTTGACTATGATCAGAGTTGATGTTATTCCTTACAAAAAAAAAAAAGAAAGAAATTTGGCAATTCCTTTACAATTCTGTTTACATAATGTAAGCAGAACACAGATTTAAAGAAAGTAAATTCCATTTTGAATATATCAGTGCTCTTTCTTATGTCTCCTGTGCTACAAAGCTGCACTGGCAGACTCTAAACGTTCTATACAGGATTAATTGCACAACATTATAGCTGGCTAAAAGCTAATTGCCTAGGCTAAGCTGGACAGTCAGTCTAGTTATCTCTGTTCCCCATAGAGGTATGAGTGAAAGACAGCTACACGTCTGAGTGCAATTCATCTCTCTCTCGAATGCTTAACCTGGCATGGAGTGCCTGTTTCTCACTGGCGACTGTACAGGAAGCCTGCATAACTTAGGACCGACACCGACATTTGAGACAATCCAAATCAGATGAGAAAGCCACCAGCTTCCCTCCCTTGTCATGAGCTCACTGGGGTGCTGATATCAGAGGTACCGGTTACAAGAGCCTTGTTCAGTTAACAGGACATGTGGGAGGAAAGAGGTTTTGAAAACAATAGACGTTGCATTGGCTATATCGGAGAGCAGAGAAAAATATGGAATAGAAAGGAGCTCATCCATGGGTGTGGCCAGAGAACAAGCCCTTCCATTGTTTGGTTTTAAAAGCTATAATTCACTCAGTACTAGTTAGTCTATTTTTTCCTGTTACACTTCTTCCAAACATCTCCAAATGGTTCTTCCAGTCACAGCCCACAGGGCAGCCACTCTGAACAGCCCTGTGAGCTGGGCTGCCACCAAAACCCTCTTATAGGGTTGGTGGCCTAAGCAGAGGCTTCATAATCTGGAGAATTGGTTGCTAACAGCTGTGTAGGAGAGGGCTACAGACATTATTAGGTGCACTAAGTTTCCATTTGTTTAATTTTCATTTCAGTTTGGGCTCAGGTCTGTTATCAGCCTGTGAATTCATTGCAAAATCAAATTTTAGAGGGAAACTTCAACATAGCTGAAATAAATTTCTACATTGAGCTCCATTCTTAAAGCAATGTAATCACCACCAGAATCATGAGGTTATTCAACATGAGTAGATTTTATAATTACAGGAAAGTATTCTGGAACAAAAGCCAAAGGTGAAGCAGCATCCTCTAACAAATATAAGAAACAGGATGGCCTCAAGATCATGGCCAAAAGACAGAGCGGAAAAAAACCAAATCAAAACAAACAAGTAAAAAAACCTGGCAAGTAAACACAGAGAATAAGGGTGAGAAAAATAATTTCCACTCAGCTTTCACTTTATCCTTGTCATGGTTTAACCCCAGCCAGCAACTAAACCCCACACAGCCACTCACTCAATTCCCCCCCAGTGCGATGGGGGAGAGAATCAAAAGAATAAAAGTGAGAAAACGCATGGGTTGAGATAAAGACAGTTTAATAGGTAACGCAAAAGCCATGCATGCAAGCAAAGCAACGCAAGGAATTCATTCACTGCTTCCCATGGGCAGGCAGGTGCTCAGCCATCCCCAGGAAAGCAGGGCTCCATCACGCGTAACAGTGACTTGGGAAGACAAACGCCATCACTCAAAATGTCCCCACCTTCCTTCTTCCACCAGTGTATATGCTGAGCATGACATCATATGGTGTGGAATATCCCTTTGGTTAGCTGGGATCAACTGTCCCAGCTGCATCCCTATCCAGCTTCTTGTGCCCCTGGCAGAGCAGGGGAAGCTGAAAAGTCCTTGACTGGTGTAAGCACTGCTCAGCAACAATTAAAACATCAGTGTGTTACCAATATTCTTCTCATACTAAATCCAAAACACAGCACTGTACCAGCTACTAGGAAGAAAATTAACTGTCCCAGCTGAAACCAGGACAGTCCTGCAAGATTTTTCTGCTGGGCCGACACACCTGGCTAGAACCTGTACATTAAGGTAATGGCTCCTCCACCAGAAAAAAAGCAGCAGGAGTATTAGTAGTTACTCTTGATCTTGAACAAGAATCAACAGGAATTATGGGAAATACCTCTAAGTAGTGAAGTACTTCTTCCAACTTCACAAAATTGTCAATAAAAAACTAAGCATGAAGTCTAAACTGCAGTACAGTCCCAGATGATGAAAACCTGAATAAGCCAAAACAATCCAGTAACAGGAAGAAATTTCTGCAATTAAAAGGGGTAGAATTAAAATGGATCAGCTGGATAAAGAAAGACAGATTTTGAAAATGCTTCTCTGCTTCAGAGAAAATAGGTTATCCTGTAGCAGATTTCCTGGACAGAGAATGTATCTGTATTCACTGGCTTCAAGAATCTTCACTGGAAAAGACCCATAAAATCTTGCTACTTTGACAGGAAAACCTGCACAGTGGTTGGGAACTGTCCAGACTATCGCAGCATGGGGGATTTGCAACATAATATGCAGTATCTATGCAAGACATTAATTTGAAATAGGTCACTCCCAAGTATAAAAAGGAAAGAAAGATCTTATACAACTGAATTTTCACTGAACACGACATGTGAATACAGTAGACTTCCAAACCTATTGCTACACTTTAACTTGTTGAAACTGTGACTGTAAGTTATATTATATAAAAACTATAAGATTTTCTTTATGTTTTAGTTTTTCTCAGTGTTCATGAACAGATTTGGGCTTTAAAAGCCATCTCAAACTAAAGCAGCCATGGTTAGATTTCAAAAGGAGCACTGATTTTTATCCATCCTGTGCAGCCGCTCTTTCCACAAAAGCATTTCTTCCCTGGGTGAAGTGCCTGTATTGCTGTTCACCTGACACACTCTGCATCTCATCCAAAACTGTCAAAAGGAAGCATTTAAAGCCAGGAACTAAACAAAACTGCAAGTCAGCTTTGAAGGTATTATGAGATGTGCTTAAAAACACCAACAATTAAAACAGTCACGGGAGTATCATGCCATCAGTCCTTCAGGAGTCCCAGTTTCAAGCTCTTTTCCCAGTCAGAAGGAATAAAAAAATCGTGGTGCTGAAAATGAAATCCAAGACTGGCATGTTATCACTTGGCTCCAGAAGCTTTTAGAAGAGTGCTGAATACAAGAAAACTTGATAAAATCATGAGAGTTTGCAATATTGACAGTGAACCTGCAGCCCCTTGAATGAGGGGCTGCTCTTTGACAACAGGGTAAGATGTCTCAAGCCTCTCTCTCTGTGGGAAAGAAACTATGAGCTGTGGCCCTTGCAGAGCAGAGATGCATTAGCCTCTGAGGAGCCTTGCAGTCACTCCAGTATGTTTTGATTTGAACAGGACTGCAGTAATAATTTTCCTAACTCCCTTGTGAGGTTGCTTGTCCTGTCTTCCTACATCATCTTGCTGCCCTCATACTCCAATGTTGAAGGGACAACACACAGAAATTCTTCTTGTCTCCAGGTTCAAATATTTGCTCACCTTATAACCATTTGTCTCAAGGCAAACTATATGTGTTGAGAATGTGACATGAGCGTGAAGAAAAGGGAAAAGGGTTTGAAGGGTGTTGTCCCTGTTTTAGAACTTCCCCAGGCTTTGGACATGATGTGAGATTTGGAGATGTGGGGCACATGCTGTTCCAGTGCTGCAGAATTAACTCCCTTGGTCTGCCTGCTCAGTCGCTCTGCAGTGCAGAATTAACCTACAGCCTGGCTAGTTTGCAGCTAGATGGTGAAGAACCTCCGGTTTCTTTATTCACATAGCAAATAAGTGTCAACCAATTCTAACAGTTGGTCCAGAGGTTTGCTGCCATACCGGAGACATTCAGATATTTTGTTGGTGAAGTCAGGACCTTTGCTTTTCTAGCTGGCAGAAGCAGAACAAATTGGTCCGTGATACACTTTCTATCCAGACAGGGACGATTACGGTCATCAATCATTGCTCTGTCAGACCACAGCCTACCGAATCTTCTGCTGTGCCAGCCACAGAGAAAAATTAGCTGACTGCTTTGTTGCCAGCAATGGATGCTCTGAAAGAAAGATGCCAGGTGGCAAAGTGGCTTAATGTACAATGGCTATTAATGGAGTCAAGCTGACATTATGGCATTAGCAAAAATAGTGGCATCATGTGAACTCAGCAAAAGTGAAAGAACAAAACACACTCCCCACTGACACTGCAACACGAGGGAGAATTTAAAAATAAAAATAATCAAAATCTCTTGGACCTCAAAGAACTGAGAGAAAAATATCATTTGCCTTTTCTTCCAAAATAAATCCGCTTCCTTATTGATAAAAGAACTGTATTTTTTTTTTCTAGTTAGAGGTTCTTCTTTATCTTCTTTTTGATTTGAAGCAGTAGAATGTTTCCCCAATATCCAACAGGAAATTTCATATCAAAAATCTCTCATCCTTATTGCAGCAAGATTTCATCAGGCACAGCAATTATCCTCACTTTAGAGAAGCGGGCTATTTTCCGCTACAACTGCCAATTATACATCCTCCACATTAAACCAAACACCAGCAATTAAATAGAAATATCACCACCTTTATCTATAGATGTATGTACCTCCACACATCTAGTTATTTATTGAATCTTAAATAAAACTTTTCTGCTCTTGGTCTCCTCAACCAGTGAGATTTGAGCTGAAAAATTGATGAACTGACTAAGAAATTTTGTTTCTAAACCACAGCCTATCAAAGCATACATACTTCTGCAGAGGTAGGACAGAGCAGATGATAGTTCTAATTGCGCTGCTTGTTTGAAGTCAGTTGTTTTGGGATTCTGCTCATCCACACTTACTCACCTGCAGGTTAGGGTTCTAGATTAAGTGTCATTGTAGCAGTTATATTGGTCCAGGATTGCAACAAATCAAGGCTTATAAACTTCTTTTTTTAATTAGACCAAATTTTCCCCTTCTACTTTATTTCCTTTTTATTGATCCTAAAATCAAAACCTTACCTAGACCAAGCTGACGACCTCTTTTCATAGCTGCAGATAGACTCACCCTAACCCATCGGTACTGGTCTTAGATACCTGAGGGAGGGTGGAATAAACTGTCCTCTTAAACCTTCTTGCTCTTGACCTAAACTCTTCTACTGTTGACCAGAGAAAAAGCACAGAGCTAGCTTAGGTTGTGATTCAAATTTTAATTTGTTACAAGAGGCGTGATACACCCTACCTGCTGTTTGTACCCTGCTTCAATCTGTTTTGAGTAGCAACTTTAAAACTGAGAGGTATGTTGAGGGAGGGGTAGGAACAAGCCTAGAAAGAAAGCAAAAAGCATCGCTGGTGAACACTGACTCTTGAGTCTGCTGAGGGGGTGGCTTAAAGAAAAACAAAACCCCAACTTTCTCTGTTTCCCCCCTACCCCATCAGTCTTAAATTATTTATGAACAGTCTTGAGTTAAGTTCTTAAAAACATGCCTATTGTGGAGGGCAGCATATGGTAACATAATTAAATATGCCTGGAGTTCACCAGAGGTGGTATATGCAGGAAGAAGAATGACTTAGTACAGGAGAGCCTCTGTTATATTACTTTTCATCTCAGAGTTACTCTGAACTGGCAAAATATTTATAGTTACAGCCTCTTTTCTGTTTCAGTGAAGCTGCACCACTGTGTCAGCTGAGGATCTGACCCATGCTGAGTTATTTTCCTTAGGTAGTGTTGTGGTTTAACCCTAGCAAGCAACTAAGGGACGGAGTTCATTGCAATGTTAAATCCTATGATCTTGTGCAGAGGGGCCCGGGGTGCAGACTGTAATGGAATTTAAAGGGAATACCTTTAAATTGTTGTAGCCCATTATTTGAGTTGCATGTTACAGGAATTACTATAGCAGGAACCACCTGAACCAACAGAGGACAAGCCTTACAAGAAGCAGTGCAAATGCAGCAGCGACCTGACCTGAGCTGGCTTTGGTGCCCGGTAACTCCATGCAACACACCACCTCTCCTGTCCTGGGTGACCAGCATAAGAGATGGAGACCAAAGTCATGGACTAAATAAACTTTATGGACATTTTACAGACATTTCACAGAGGTGGTCCCTAGACTAAGGGAATGATGCCTGTGTATTTTATCAAAGGATGGGAAGGGGGGTGGTGGTTAATGAGGACGTACTGGATAGTGTAGGACCTGAGCATGATGTAAATGGTATGGAATAAAGGGTGGAGAATGCGCTGGTTTTGCCTGGAGTAGAGTTAATTTTTTCCACAGTAGCTTGTATGGGACTATGTTTCAGCTTTGTGCTGAGAACAGTGTTGACAACACAGGGATGTTTTCCTTACTGCTGAGCAGTGCTCACACTGCTTTTTTCCAAGGCCTTTTCTGCCTCTCACCCCACCCCACCAGTGAGGAGGCTGGGGGGGCACAAGGAGTCGGGAGGGAACACAGCCGGGATAGCTGACCCAAACTGACCCAAGGGCTATTCCATACCATATGATGTCATGCTCAGTGTATAAAGCTGGGGGAAGAAGAAGGAAGGGGGGGACATTTTGAGTGATGGCGTTCGTCGTCCCAAGTAACTGTTACGTGTGATGGAGCCCTGCTTTCCTGGGGATGGCTGAGCACCTGCCTGCCCATGGGAAGCAGTGAATGAATTCCTTGCTTTGCTTTGCTTGCATGCACGGCTTTTGCTTTACCTATTAAACTACCTTTATCTCAACACACATGTTTTCTCACTTTTAGCCTTCCAGTTCTCTCCCCCATCCCACCAGGGGGGGCTGAGCGAGCGGCTGTGTGGGGCTTAGTTGCTGGCTAACCATGACAGGCAGCCCAGCAGACAAATTTACCACAATCACATAAAGTGCAGTGCTTTGTTATTTTGTATCAGACCCGTTTAGCCTGCTCTTAGTCTTTTATTTCATCTCAACCACACAAAGCAAAGGGGTGTGTTTGGTACTCTATGGTGCTCAACCTTGTACAACCGGTAACTTTGAGGAAACCACATTAAGAAAACAAATCACATACAGTTACTTCACTTCCAAACACATTCATCCTCACATGTAGGTATGCCATTTCTTTGATACTGATTAACATGTCATGGCTACAGTAGCAGTCAGTATTAGAAAAACACAGATCTAATTGTCACTGAATGCCAACAACCATTTCCTACTTGGTCAAACCATAGATAAGCTCACATAGGTTACCTGAAGTCAGAAGTGTCAAGCATCTAAGTCTAGACTCCCTTGACAGCAAAGGGTGACTGACACCTCCAGTACTGTCTAAAACGGGTGGAAATTAAGCTGCACAGGTGCCTGTGCATCTGCTTTTGGAGCGCAGAGGGAACACATTAGCAGACAGCAGCCTTTAAGGCACCTAATGGTAGGGTGATGGACTTCATATATGGAGACTTTTTAGCAGACAGGCATTTGTCAAGAATATGGCAGGTGAGGATCGGTAATTTAGTTCCCATATCCCTCTCTCTGCTGCTACATGTAAATCCCATAGCTTTTCCTTGTAGTCCCCTGCTGTGCTGCCAGCTGATAAGATGAAACATTCCCCTGGACTGCTGCCTCCACAGTAACAAATGCCTTCGAAACTTGTCTTCATTTATCCAGTATTTGAGTAAGAGTTAGCTATCATTCTGTAACCATTTTCTCTTACCCTGACGCAAATTGTGCTATCCTTTTTCAGCTCTCCTCCCACATTTCTTTCTTGTTTTCCTTGTGATCTTTTCATGATATTCTGACAGACCATACAGTAACTGTATATCATATCAGTGCGATTTAGCAGACTGAATATTCGGTGGAAAACACATTTGGTGATGCTGCCTAAGTAATAAAGATAACTGATTTATTTAAGATATAATTATAGGTTATATATTAATAAAAAAGAGCACTGTAACATGTAAAATCAGCTTTAATCACTTATATAACTGTCATTTACAAAAGTATTTCATACCTAAGTCAAACTATTGAAATAAAAACTCTGAGACGCTGTCTTTTTTTAGAAGGTGAAAGGAATTCTTTTGTTCTAAACAGCCAGATTTCACTATTTCAGTAGTAGACAAATAATGGTTTTAAAAACTTAATATAAGGAACAACAGTTTTTCTGCTGCCTATGAACCTAAAAACTAGATGGCAGCAAGAGAGAGAAAGAGACTTTTGAAAAATAAGCTTGGTCATTTTGGCATCATCCTTCAAATTGCTGTTCTCACAACAAAGACTTAAACCGTAATTTGGGGTTGTTACAGACTGGAATGAGAAAGAACTATTACCCACTCAATAAATCCAAGACAAGTCTCTTGAGTTCTCTACTGGCTCTGCTAAAACATTAATTTTAGTCATCTATGACTCTCTGTTTAAAAGCTCGCTGTTAGAAAAGCTGGTGAATCTTGAGAGGTTTTGATGAGGTTATAAATTTGGCTGGTAGAATGAACAGTAATGATATCTAACGGATCTCTAGGGCATGTGGTTTGGAACCATACAAATGTTTTGATCAGGAAATTAAGAGAACACAAAATCAACAGGTCAAACATTAAATGTATTAAAAACTGATGAATTGGTCTCAAAGAACAGTTGTGAATTATTGTCAAGGCTGTAGGAGAGAACCTTGGTAATTTGTTCTTCTGTTTACTAGGAAGAAAATGATAGCATCATAGGATCATACAGGTTGGAAGGGACCACAGTAGGTCATCTGCTCCAGTCATCTGCTCAGAGCAGTCTCAGCTATGAAGTCAGAAATGCTGCTATTGATGAAGAAATTATGCAGAAATTGAAGGCATGTAAAGAATGGAGGGAAACAGCTTACTTAGACCTATTTAAATATGTCTCAATGGATGGATGGGAGAAAAATCAAGTGCAGTTTTATATCATTAAATATGAAGTGAGTCTGGAGAAACAGTTGTCAAATGGGAGACTTTGTGCTGATAAATAGTTATATGCTAGTATATAATAAAAACATTTTACTGTATAAAAGATTCAGCAGAGGATTGTAGCCAGCTCTTTCAAACTTATAATCTATTACTATGGTGTTTAAGAAACCAGGTTCTCATCAATTTTTTAAATCAACTAGCTAAGCAGGTATTAAAAACTGGTTTTGCAGATGCTTTGGAATCAGTTCTTTTATTCCACAAGGAATTCTGAAATTTCATATCACACAGAAAAAAAGTTGAAAACAAATAAACATCTGAGAAGAATTTGATTAATTAGCAAAAGGTAGGAATCCAGACAGGGTTTGAAGCTAATATGGAGGCAACAGCCAAACCTGAGATGTAAGTGCTCTCAGCACAAGATTAGCCAGACAGGCTGATCTCCACCTCCCAAGTGTAGACAGAAGAATATTGATTATTACAAACTCTGTATTTGCTACCAATGTAGCAAGTGCTCTGCTGACTTCTGGTGTCTGTAATTCAGAAAAGGTTCAATGAAATAGAAAGAATACCAAGAATGGCTATTAGGAGAAAGCTGAATGTATTGATAACAAAAGAGCCATGGATCTCAGTCCGTTTAGGTTAACAAAGGGAAAGTTAAACGATGACATAATCCCAGTCCATAACACTGACATGAAGAACAGCATTTTTTTCAGTCTGACAGACAAACCCAGAACACAGTGGCTGAAGATGGAGGGAGACTAGATTTGGATTGGCAACAAGGAACAATTTTGCAACATTGAAAGTAATTAACCTTTGGGGCACTATAGCATAATTTATAATGGGTTTGCTATACTAAATCACATTCGATGTACTAGGCTTTTGCTAAAACAGGAATTGCTTGAGTGACATTTTATAATATAAAGGACTCAGCTAGAGGATTGTAGACAGCTCTTTCCAATTTATAATCTATTACCGCAGTGTTTAGGAAACTGAGCTCTTATTAATTTTTAAATCAACTAGCTAAGCAGGTCTTAAAATTATTTCTGTACATGATTTGGAATCAGTTCTTTCATTCCACAAGGAATTCTGAAATTTTATATCATTGAATAAAAAATTGAAGACAAATAAACATCTCAGAATAATTCAATTCATTAACAAAAGCTTTCATTTCAATATTATCAAAGTACCTCAGACGTCAGCATTCTGGTTCATTTCATTTAAACTCTTGTATTAAAATGTTAAAGAGAATATATTATCTTTACTAAGTCAAATCAGATTGATATAAATGTTTCAACACTGTCAAAGCGAAATATTAGACATTCCCATTCTCCCTTCACAGCAGTCCCATGAAACATTAGATTTCAACAGAACTGTATTGTTCTGGAAAAAGTTGTTCTTCTTCAGTCCTGTCATATGCAGTTAGTTAACAGCGTCTTTTATTCTTGCCCAGCTAATACTTTCCAAACCTAATCATTGTTGCTGCATCGGAGACACCAACTCCAAGAACAAATTGCAACATCAACAGGACAACAGGAAAAACAATGCACCCAACCATGAATACAGTGAACTGAGCAGTTCTAGCCTCACTTTGTCATTTTCCCTACCTCCCCATTTCATCTTTTTTCTTTTTCTAATATTTTTCTTTAATCTGTAACTTTTCCTATTTGCCATTTCTCTATTCTCTGATCATACACTCAGTCCTAATACATCCTAAGTTTTTGTCCTGCCTTCCTCTTCTCCAAACACTGTTCCCATTCCACCTTTTTTCCAACTCTCGCTAGTCTCCTGCCTTCACCCAACTTTCTCCACTGTCATTCCAGCATTTTACTTAGTTCCCTTCATCTCCTACTGTCATCCTACATTCAGTGGGTTTCTCATCCTCCTTCCGTGCCAGATGGCTTCTCTTTTGCTTGCCAGTTTCTAGATGAACAAGTTTCTAGAAGAACAAGCTTGACTCTCATGCTGGACAGCAGCATATTAGCAAAAGAAGGTGCATATTGCACAGCTGGCCAGTAAATAAGTAAAGTGCTCCCAGAGCACAACTGTCTGCACTTATCTGGTACATATTTATAAGATGCCGACTAGCACAGAGCAAAGAGACAAATGGCCTGTCTTCCATAGCATTAGACAACAATTTTATTTTTTTTTTTAATGCAGGATTGATTGTGAGCACTGTCCTTGCTGTGTAATTGTCACTTGTACCCCCATCCACAAGAACTTGTATGGGAAAAGCAGCATCAGCTGAGCACGTAACAGGTGGCTATGAGGAGGATGGGAAGGGAGACTGGGAGTCAGAGGCTGAAATTATTGTGGAAAACACATCATATATGTATCAGGAGGAAGGAAGCCTCTGCCATAGTCTCAGAGGTACCTAAGGAATGAGAGGCTGTGATGCAGAATTACTTTCTATAGATGGTGGATTACTTCAGCAAGGCTTGAGATTGGAAGGTGCAGAGAGCTCTTGGAAGGTGCAAAAAAGACTTAGCACTCCCTTTTTTTTGAGGAGGATGCTAAAACCCCAGTCAAAACTGCACTGCAGTATTTTGGTGGAGGCTGACCTGAGGCACAGAAGACAAGAATAGAGGCAGGGATCTGGAGCACAAGTCATGGTATCAAGTGAGAAGAACACTAGAGCTCTGGGATCCCTGTGTTTCTGGGTTTGTCTGTGGCTACTAAGTGACCACAAGCAAGCTCTTGAGGTTTGGTGGCAGCTTGCCCTAAACAGAAGGTTTGAAAGAGACTGATACAAAGAATTTCAGTCCCTGTTTGCACCAACCTTCGAAAGAGCACAATCACAGTCTGAATAGTGGTTTAGTGCAGGTCTGCCACTTACGCACTAGAGATTCATAAGCAGGTGCTAGGTGTGGCCAAAACCAGCAAGGAATAGCAGGAACTGAACCATTCTCTGCTGTTCCTCCCACAAAGGCAGGGGAGCAGGACCAGTGCAGGAGCAACTGCAATTGCGTCAGAGCTAAGGCAAGCTAAAGATCAGGCAGCAGGTCAAATCAGGGCACACTGTTTCGGTGCCTTACACTGCTCTTTGGCAAAAAAAAAAGATATAACAACATTTGTTTATGTCTAGGGAATATGAGTTTTCATCCAAAGCCTTGGATAAAGTTTCTTATCAATAAAGTAGAGGAATAAGGTGAGACTAATGATAAATAGTTTTCCCTGGGGCTTTGCTCTCCTCTAATTCTTTCCCTGAACTTGCTCCTGGGAACTGGCACTCCCAGGAGCTCTTGGCATAGGGTTAGCCAAAAGACATTATCATAAAACAAGAGAACAGATGACTGTTAAAAGCAGAAGCCAAAATTACGTTTTCATGATGTGAGCTCAGGCCATTAGATCCAGACCTCAAATTCATTCATAGATGTTCATGCCCTCCCCTTGCAGCTAGCAAATAGAAGCTGTCTTAGGAAATTTCTTCATTAATGGATTTCAATTGTCATGTAAAGCCATTGAGTAGTTTCAGGTCTGAAAGCAAGACTCAAAACACAACATGTTTTTTAATGGAAGAGTTTCTTCCACCTCCTACTCACCCTGCATTACAGGTAACTACTGTTACTTACGAAAACTTTCACTACAAAGAAATTAAAAAAAAAAAAAAAAAGAGGGTCACATAGGATTGCATTGAATTTGAAATGTGAAGACAGCATACCATTAATCATAAAATATTGGTTCTTTTAAACTTTTGCAATTTGTTCCTTTTTCTATGTAATATCATATCTAGTGCAGTGTACTCATATTTCAGGCAGGAATAAACACCGAAGAAAGTTGATAAATTATGTTCTGCAAAAATATATTAATTTATAAGATCCTAGAAACACTTTATTAATGGAGGCAATAGTTGTAAATATGATACCATTCTCTGTAGTTCCTAGCTGGTACTTATTGCTTTCCTGCAGTTTGGATAGCATCTTTTATTCAACTTAGTTTCTTTTCTGTAAATAGTTAGATTATTTCTCATAGGCTACATAAAAAATATCTGTATTCATCTTTCTTGTTGCTATTAGGTTGCTCTATTGCAGTAACATTTCAAAAGGTCAATTAAAATGGGAGATGAACTGGCCTGCTGGAAAGAAATCTCAATATAGATACCCACAGCTTAAGGCATCTTTAGAAGACAAGGTCAAGCAAACTGAAGGCTGTTCACCTGTTTCCCTTTTTGCAGTCTTGATCCAGACAGTCTCTGTTACTCAAGAAATTGAATTTAGCAATAGAAAAGATATTATCCATATTTCTGAAACAAATCACATACTGGTGGATCTTAATAATCTGGAGTAGTGTTCCAGGATGTATTTATGGACCTAGCTAAGGCCAAAGGAGAGCATCATGTTCTGTGTGTACAGGTTGTAGAATGTTTTTTCAGGAATCTGGATTAAAACATATTCTTTAGAAAGCAGTAGAAGAAAACAAAGTCAAACCAAAAAAGCAAAAAACCTCTTCCCTTCTTTTAATGTTTCAACTTACCCACTGTTTTGGCTAAAATACTCCAATACTTAATTTTTAATGGTAGATCATAATATATTTCAAAATGTGATTAATCAAATTTAAATTTTCAGCCACTGAAATCAGTCATACTCTCCTGTGGAGAGCTGAAAAGTCTCTTTTTCTCTGTGAAGCAACTAGATGTAACCACTGGTATATGCAGTCAGCTTCCAGTATTTTTTTGGCAAAGTGAATAGGCTGAACTCTACACACTTCACAAGCCATCACAAGGCTTTTTTCCTGGTCCTGGATCCTTTCTTTACCTGACTATCTACTGAGTGTTCTCCAGTATTTCTGCATCTTTCTTAAGTGCTGATAAAACTTGGTCTCGTTAGGGTTGGGTACAAGAGGGATGAATCACTTCAGAACTGAATGCCATATTGCATCATGGGAGTTTACAGGGCTGATACTGCAAGCCTATCTTTTTGGTTGGATGCAATGTCTAATGACACAATTTTTTTTCTCTCCTTAGATCCAAGAGTGTGACACAGCCCAGAATTTACAGTATTGTTGACCTATGTTGCTTGATTAGAGAAAGCAAAATCATCCAGAAATCCACCTTCAAATCCCAGGAGGCCACATTCAAGCATGGTGGTGTTCAAGTTTGATGTTCAGCTGACTGAAAACTAGGCTGTTTGGTGATCTTCAGCCAAAGATAAAATTCCTGTTCTGTAATTTTTAAATGCTGAATTTTAATGGTAACATTGTAAGCACAATGTACCATCAAATATTTTAGTTTTTTTTTAATCTGATTCTTAAAGTTGTTGGGTATTTTTCTCTCAATAAAACAAGACAAATACCAAACATTTCCTTCTGAATGAAAGTGCTGATTTCTGCTTATGGTTGGTTGAAACCTAATATAGTTTAAAGTGACAGCCACAGTAAATTGCATGCCCTGCCCTTTATGTAGAATATTCATTACAGCTGGGGTGAAACAGCACTCCTTTGGACAACTGGTGCAGAAAAGCCACAGTATCAATGGACACAGAGATTCAATTACCGTTCTGTCTCCAGAGAGCTCTCAAAAAGCCAAGGCTGAAGCATATGGTAGATACTGCGCATCAACATTCACGTTCTCTGCTTTCTCTATACCTATTCTAGTGCAAAAGAACACCTCAGATTTCAGAACTCTCAATGTATTTCATGATTATTAAATCACTCTTAAAAAGTTAATAAAAAGTGTAAAGAAGGTCCAGCCTCTGTGACAGTATATCAGGTTTGCATAGCAAGGTTTTGGTTTTGGTAGTGGGAGGGATACAGGGGTGGCTTCTGTAAGAAGGTTCCAGAAGCTTCTCCTGTGCCCAATAGAGCCAATGCCAGCCAGCTTCAAGATGGACCCATCTCTGGCCAAGGCCAAACCCATCAGCAACAGTGGTAGCAGATCTGGGATAACATATTTAAGAAGGGGAAAAAAAAAGCTGCAACAGCAGCTGGAGAGAGGAGTAGGAATATGTGAGAGGCACAGCCCTGCAGACACCAAGGCCAGTGAAGAAGGAGGGACAGGAGGTGCTCCAAGCACTAGAGGAGAGATTCCCCTGCAGCCCGTGATAAAGACCATGGTGAGGCAGGTTGTCTCTCTGCAGCCCATGGAGATCCATGGTGGAGCAGATACCCACCTTCAGCCCATGGAGGACCCCACACTGGAGTAGGTGGATGCTTGAAGGAGGCTGTCATCCCCTGGGAATTCCATGCTGGAGCAGGGTCCTGGAAGAACCCATGGACATGTGAAGAGAGGAACCCTCACTGGAACAGGTTTGCTGGCAGGGCTTGTGACCTCTTGGGAGTCCCACATTGGAGTCATCTGTTCTTGAGGGACTGTACCCTGTGGAAGGGACCCATGCTGGAGCAGTTTTTGAAGAACTGCAGCCCATGGGAAGAACCCATGTTGGAGAAGTTCATGGAGGGCTGTCTCCAATGGGTGGGACCTCACACTGGAGCAGGGGAAGAGAGCAACGATGAAGGAATAAAATGTGGTGAACTGACCGCAACCCCAATTCCCTGTTCTCCTATGCTGCTCACGAGAAGGAGGTAGAGAAGCCAGGACTGAGAAATTGAGCCCAGGAAGGAGAGAGGGGTGGGGGAAAGGTGTTTTAAGATTTTATATTATTTCTCATTACCCTACTCTGATTTGATTGGTAATAAATTAAGCTAATTACACCAAATCAAGTCTGTTTTGCCTGTGATGGTAATTTGTGAGTGATCTCTCCTTGTCCTTATCTCCACTCATGAGTCTCTCATTATATTTTCCCTCCCCCATCCAGCTGAGGAGGGGGAGTGATAGAGTGGTTTGGTGGGCACCTGGCATCCAGCCAAGGTCAACCCACCACAGACAGCAATACCACACTAATATTATGCACTTCTTTACAGATGATCATAAAACTTACTTACCAAAGAGGGCGCATGAAGACTAGGCTAGAAAAGGACCCAAGAGAGCATTTGAAGAGGGTACTGAAACACAGCTAATGTTGATTGCCTGAGGATTTTGTAAGAACACAAGTAACAAAAGCTGTGCCATGGTATGTCAATAATACAGTAATGTGTGTACAAACAAACGTGCAATATCGCTATCCCACAAAAAAAAAAAAAATAAATTGTACCTTTTACTTGACAATCTTTAACTGGAGCGTTAGACCAACAACCAGAGAGGTCACAATACAAAGTTACCCAAGCACTTGCCATTTGGTGCTGTTCCAAAAGAACAAAAAATAAAGGTAAAAAGAGCCAAAAGAGTAATTACACGTACCCATTGCCTTTGGCTTTTTTTCCAGCTATGGTCCACTTCCACTCTGCAAAAGAATTTGATTAAAAAGGAAGCAAGTACTCCAAGGTGTCCAAGCTCACTGGAAAGGAATGGTATAGCTGTTCATTAAGGTAAAGTTTAACCTTGTGCTGTAACTGATTGACAATATTATTTGGATTAAAGCACTGACAACTGCATAATCTTTCTATTGCTGCTTAGATCTAGCGATAGTTTATGTCTACAGCAAGACTAACTAAGTAGTGTCCAGACATGTCTTATTTTTGTATTCCCAAGAAGAGGAATACCCTATACATCCAATTCTCTGACACAAACTGACATACAACAACCACAGTCCTACTGTTATGTAAAACCACACAGGCAACACTTCTGAAAGCACCCAAGTTGTAATATAACATTTATTTATATGACACTATATACCACACATTATGAGTGTGCGAGCAAAGTCCTCCGTCTAGAATAGACACTGTACACCTAATGCCAAGCATGAAGCTGTCGTGTTAGTTGCAAGTACACAGTATCTCAGTTCTCCTTATGCCATCAAAGGGTCTCCTGAACACATACTTGGATGCATGAGATGAGGATGCTACAGCTAAAACAATTGATGGGATTGTTAGTCTGTTCCCAGATACCCTTGAGCTCAGGCTGTCTGATCAAAACTAGAACTCCTTCATCATCAGACTTAATCATCTAAACCGATAATCCCATTAATGAACTTATTTTTCCTAACATAGCATCATAATTTTCATTTTAAAAACATGTTCTCTAATAAAACAAATATAACAGTGACATCAACAAAGCTATAGTTCTCTGCTTGGTTTTAAAAAGAAATACAAATTCTCCTGTGTCCTTCTGAAGAGGTGTAGTGTAACCTCTGTTTCATTTTTTAGGATTTCTACCTTAGCAGAATCTGTCAAAACTTGAAAGCCACTTACAATTTTTAAAGTTTTCTACAAGCCCAAAACACAAGAAGTGTTCAGGGCTTTTAAGGTCAGAAGGTTTATCATTCAGCAGATAGACTACTGGTCTTCATCAAGCTAAAACCAGAAGCACTGATGCTTGCTGTGTACAGCACAGAAGTTATTCCACTAACATCAGGCAGGGCTGCAACTGGTATTCTCCCACTCTATTAACAGCCCATTCCAGGGTAAAAATCAGACCTTCAGCTTCTTGCCAATTCAAAAGCAACATTAATATAATGCAATGTGAAGTTGATGTTCCTGTTTCAGGTAAGGCAGCAGTAGTGTTATTACCATTCACTATTTGCTGAAAAATGTTGTTAGCTTTTATTTACAGTTTCAATGTTTGTGTGATTTTCATGGACTTTATCACTTTCTCACGCCTTCTTATTCTCCAGTTGCAAGCTTTGCCCAGTTGTGTTTCACTTGGCCTATTTTCTAGCACATCCCCCATCCTGGATCACAAACATACAGGCTAAAATTCTTGAGGGAATAGGGGAGGGGAAAAGGAGCCCCACAAACTTCTGAGTACTGGCATTTCCAAACCTTTTCAGCACATTTTCAATGGAAAGCATCACATCCCTCTGTTATAAAAACCACAGGAAAGGAAAAAAAAATAAAGACCGGTCATCTTGTCTTAAGAGCATAGTGGCATATCCACGTTCTCTGGCACTGGCTCTGGAATTGCACTCTGTGTTGTGCCAACCTACCCAGCTATCCTAATTTTACACCTGGTAGATCTGGCTAATGATGGATGTCTTCCAGTGAGAAAGGTTGTTTCCACAGCAAAGACCCAGTCCTACCTCTGTTTTTCCTGCCTTACCTTCAATCTAGAGAAAAATTTCCTCCGGAAAATCCTTCCCCATGTCCCACTGGTTGTCTCAGTTTAAAGCAACCTTCAGGTACTTGGCCTGTGCTGGAAAGCAATGGGATCAGATGGCTGAAGTCACACAGTAACCATCTTCATACTTCTCCTCTCCACTGTGATGAGATTTGGCAAGTTCTCTGCCAAGGACCAAGCCCATTCCTCTTTGCTGAATGTCTGGAAGTGTGATGGCCTCAAGTGTGCAAAGATCAGATCACAACCTGGAAGCAAGTGAGAAAATTAAGCCATACAGTCACGCAAATCGTTTGACGAATGCAATCTGGACAGCATCCTTACAGTTTAGAGGAAAAGCATATTCTGGATTTGATATCTGCTGCTCTCTGCATCTCCTCTGAAGCTAAAGATTTTCAAAAGGCTGTTGCAAGAAAGTTAACCTCAAATGCTGTGCTCTATGAAAAGAAATTTTACTCACACAGAGGCATTTTAACTTGTCAACTAAAATTCTATTCATATATTAGAAATACAGTTTTATCTATATTTACAAACCAGAAACATTTTTATAGCAGTGTGGTTTCAGTGAGTTAAAAAGATGGAATTCATAGAAGAATTCATGTATATATATTAGTGTATAATGCTACCACATTTCATACCCTGCCAAGCTTTCCCCAGTCCTAACTGAAAAGAGAGGGGGAAAGGAAGATACAATAGGTAAACTGAGTTTTAAAGAGGCTGTTAAGCAGCCAGTTTACACCCAAGAGTTCAAATATGCATGCACCTATGCCATGCTTCCCTTTGAGGAGAGAGGGAGAGAGAGGAGCTGGGGTGATTTTGTTGCTGCCCTGTCCAGGTGTGGGGCCGGAGGTCAGGACACATCCCTGGGATCAGGTCCCTGGTCCATGGCAGGCAGACCCAGTGCAGGGAATAACAATGTTCAAAGAGGACCACACTGTGGGTCTCAAACAAACAAAAAAACCACTCCAGATATCAACCTCTGGCCCATCACTTCACACAGTTGAGAAACAGGCACCAATTCATTTGCCAGACCCAAGGATGCCTTATGTGACCGCAGCCACATGGGTCTGCTGGGGTGGACTGCTGGGCCTGGTACTGCACGGCGGGCTCTCACCGCTGGGGTTGGGCTGCACACAGTTACTGCAGCTTTTATCTGATGAGAAAAATAAAATATGGAGAACTCTCCACATTACATTTTAAAAAATATCAAGCAAAGGCAGCACTTCAATTTAGGATAGTATATATCCAGCTTTATAATAATCTGCTTTTCAGCCCACTGAGACAGATAGAAGCTTTTGCTTTGTAAATAAGCAGCATAAAAAAAGGAGAGATTAACTCAAACTTCCATTTCAAAAAGAAATAAAAAACTTTGTTTCAAAGGCAGGCGGTATATGTTAAGGAAGGTCTCATCTATTTACAGTTCTTGACCTTTAAGCTCAGCTACTATTTTGTTTTAAAAAATCTTATAATAATGTTGATAAAATAGCTAGCAATTTCAAAGAAATTATTCATACATTGGCAATGCAAAACACTTTTTTCATACAGAATTTTCAGAACACCAGCGTTTCTCAATAAGCTTTATCTTATACATTATTACGCCATCCATCATGTTTGTTTTTCATTAGTTACCTTAGTCATTTATACTTAACAACTAGCCTTGAATTGCTTGCAGTTTTACCTCTGGCATTTTTACTGAGAGAGAAAATCAGAGTTACTCTGATTAATATGTACATGTAAGCAGACTCATCGAATCATAGGATAATATAATGATGATTATAAACATTTTAATGGCCGCTAAGATGTGTTTTTCATGTACTAATTGATGAAAAACTGATAGTGATTGATAGTCAACAGTGACTTGTTTATAAACTAAGGAAGATGATATCTCCAGAAATCTACTATTGCTTCCCTACATTGCATTGGTGTTGTATATAAACACCACAGTGTCCTTCCTCATTGCAAAGAATGATGAAAAATAAAATCTCGGTGCACATGCTTTTATTATTCCACCAAACACTGTTGCAAAACAAATGCCTCTCTGGTTTACTGCAAGATTAAGGGCCCACTAGGGCAAGTTTTCCATGCTCAGAACACCCATCGATTTCAATGGCAGCTCCACACACAAAGCATTTCCAAGATTAGCCCTTAATTATTTATCAAAACCATGCCCTGGAGCTCTGAGTGCATTGCAAAGACAAATGGAAGGATTCAAGCAGTAGATAATGGGGTGCATTTTTCTGCCTTCACAATATATGTGGATGCTTTTATATAAGCAACTCACTGACAGCCTGGTGAATAAGAAGTTTATTGCTGAATGAATTAACCTGGACAGAGTGGAAGAGTGGGCTAGCAAGAATAGTATGAAGTTTAACAAAGACCTGGGACAAAAGAGCCAAAGAGTCCAGTACAGGCTAGGATCTGTGTGGCTGGGGAGCAGCCTTGCTGAAAGGGACCTGGGGTCCTGGTGGACAACAAGCTGAACATACATCAGCAGTGCGGGGCTCCAGCAACAAAGGTAAATTGGATCCTGGGCTGCACCTACAGGGGCATTACTAGCACGGATAGAGATGTGATCAACCCACTCTATCTAGAGCCTGTCAGGCTGCACCTGGAGTACAGTGTCCAGTTCTGGTCCCCACAATTCAAGAAAGGTGCAGACCAACTGGAGAGGGTCCAAAGGAGGGCCACGAAGATAATCAAAGTGATGGAGACCCTGCCCTATGAGGAAACACTGAAGGCAACGGGTCTTTTCTGCCTGCAGAAGAAAAGGCTCAGGGGGGAACTCATCACAGTATTCCAGTACTTAAAGGGTGGCTACAAAGAAGATGGGGGCTCCCTCTTCACAAGGAGATACATGGAGACATCAAGGGTCCAAGTTGCAACAGGAGAGGTTTCATGTCAAGATAGGAAAGAAATTTTTTACAGTAAGAACATTCACTGGAACAACCTCCCCAGGAATGTGGCAGAGACCCCATCACTGGAGGTTTTCAAGATGTGATTGGACAGTGCTAGAAAATCTCATCTAGGCTCCTTTCCCATGAAAGGTTGGACCAGATGATCTTTTGAGGTCCTTTCCAGCCTGGGCTGTTCTATGATTCTATTAAGTTTATTGCTGAATATTCGAAACACAGTAATATGCCAGACACTTGAAGATGTCAGTCAAGGTTCATACATCTCTCCAAAGTGTTTGCAGTGACAAAGCAGGTGCTATTAATATTTTTAAATTCCACAACTGTTTTTTTTACTCTTCATTAAATGCTCTTCTTGCACATAATTTAAAGTAACAGGACAGGCAGGAACATTTCAAGTAGGGTTTCAATGTTATTACACTATAAAAAACCTCATATCTATTCCTCAGCTGTTTGGTGGTATAGGATAGATGAAACTTAAACCTCTCAAAGCTTTTCAACTGGACCTAACTGAATCCTAGTCTAGGAAGCATTTGTTAAATATCCACTCTCATTTTTGACACTCACCTCCAACTGCTGCACCAGAAAAGAGCAGGTTTCTTGCAGACCCTGTGTTGTACCTGTCAGGTCCACACAGGCATCTGAGATACTGTAATGCATCTCAGTCTGTAACACATGCCCATAGCTCACATTCTACTCACTCTGCTTCAGATTTCCTGTATCATCTTCAGCAAGTCACTTAAGCTACACATAAACTGGTACACATGGGGTCGCTGCAGAGATCCCGGATTTTGGCATTCATGCTGGCCATGTCCCAGGCCTATACCAGGCTAAGAATTAAAGCACATCGGTTCCCTCCCTTTTGTGGGAAGAAAACCCCATTGCATTGGCTGGACGGAAGGCGTACAGCGCTCCAGCCAGGATGCTGGGGATACAGGGGCCATGCCGTGGAGCAATGTACCCCCCGAGCAGAGAGCCAGCATTCCTCTTCCTCAGCTTCACACACACACAAATGGCATTAAAACACTTCCCTCTCTCACCAGGGTGTTGTAAAGATAAATACTTTGAAGCCTATAAAGTGCTCAGATGCTCAGGTGATATGGCAACCAGTTACCCAAGACAGACATTTCTCTCTGCAATTTTCCACACCTTTTTAATAACAGCTGATGAGAAAATCCCAAGGCCAAGCAGTAAAATGCCTGCTGTAGAACGAGCTTCAAACCTGACCACCTAAGAAAACTGTGAATGTATATATAAGGTTTGCATGTAAAATGTGTGGTTTGCCATGTAACTGGGTATAAAATTATACACCGCCGCAAGCTGAAAAAACATGTTTCCCCAAAGCTTTTGGTGTGGCTATAAAGCTCTGATAGAAGTGGCTAGACAAAAAGAAAAAAGTCACTCATAAGAGAGGGAGCAAAAGGGTAATCTGCTGGCAACTACCATTTCAACAGCAAAACATACCTACTGCGGACAAGGTGATCTTCACTGCAGGCAAGCTAGAACTAAGGAACAAGATTTAATTTTACGGATTCCTATGACCACAAGGCCAGGAATTGAAGACACTGAAAGAAAAGCTGAAAGGAGGAATTCTTCATCCCTTCTCTCCTCTGAAATTTTACAGCAGGTATTGGCAATATTTTAGGCTTTGCTAAAACAGACTAAACTGATTCTTTAGCTAGTAACTCCCAAAATTATGCTACTACTAGTGTGAGGGAGGAATAGTAATCCTGGGTCAACTATCAAAATCTTCTTTCTCTGTTCAGCAGCAGGAAAAATGTCTCTGGTGATAATTGACAGCTGCAGCCATGGTGCAGTGGGCAGTGCTTCATTTTTATTAATGAGGGTGTCAGTATAAGGCCAGGACTCGGTGGGCAAGAAGGGACATTCCCTCCCACCCCTAGGGCTGACTCCTCTTCCACAGAGTGATTCCTTAGGAGAGCAAGAAGCTGGCACCTCTGGCTCATTGATCCTGTATTTCTTTCAGAAATGAATAGGCTTGGGTCCAAGACTTGTCGATCCGTGTCCTTTTGCAAGTGTTAAATTCACTTTTGAGACAGGAATAAATCTAAAGAACATGCTAATTTATGCTAATTCCTCTAGGGGCACTGCTGAGAGAGAAGTTTCCTGAGGGCACAGATAATAAACTATGCTCACTGAAGAAGATCCAGGTTATACAGGGTAGCACTTGCAGACCCTATTCCTCCCTTCTCCTCCCAACATTTTGTTACTATCTCTATTGTGCCAACAGCATTTTTCCAAGCCTCAGGTCTCCTAGTATAATTTTTCATATGATTCCTCTCTATTTTTTCTATATTTTCTATATTTTTCTGTATTTCCAAAATAATTTCAGATTGGACTGGTTTTGGTCCAACACTAATAAAAGCTGTTTGTAAAATGACTCAGGGCACTTTACAGGAGGAGGTTAGAGAGCAGTAACGTGACCCATTAAACCAGATGACAAAGGGAAATATTATCTTCGGTGAGAGGCAAGGGCAGTGGTATGCGGACAGAGAAAAATTTTCTCAGAGCAGCTGCAGCTCAAACCCTTCATTAGCTACTTCAGAGGTGGGAAAAGAAGCTGCAAATGCAACTTGGGCAAACTTCGCCTGTCTGGAGTGTTTAAACAAGACACACAATGTTACTATGAGGTTTGCATTCAGGATTTGCATGAGGATGTACTATTGATGCCTGTAATACAAACTAAAAATTCCTTGCACCGAACAAGCGCTTTCAGTTTAGTGAAAATAATACCTTCCCTTAATGAATACATGGAAATGTAAATTATATTGATTCTCTTTAGTTTCCATGGAAATTGAGCATATTTAGATGAGCACGTAAGTCACCAGCACCAGACAGGACTGCGTCAACAGCACCCAGTCATCAGAGGCTATTACTGTCACTGGATCTGCTCTGGAGCAATGGTAAAGGCATCTGCACCTTTTGGTAGTTAAAGATGTCAGAGAAAGCAATTTAAAATCTTTCACACCGGATTATAGACCCTGTACTTCTTCAGATTCATTTGCAGGACTTATGTACAGTTAGAGGTGTACACAGCAAAGCACTGGCTTGCTGCATTGTAAGAGACAGCAGAGAATCCCCAGGGACCCTTTCCACAAACCAGCAAGTAATAGCAGTAGACAGAACTGTATACCCAAGATGTGGAAAGCAAAGCAGCATTTCTAGCTGTCCGTCTTGCCAAACATGGGCTCTTTAATTTTTATGAAAAGTACAGAGTGCTTGGTTCACCTGACTCATGAGAGCAATCGTTTGTCAATGCACAGTGGCCAGATCAGCTGTGCTTCACTTTACTGAATTATACATTTTAAACAAAGAACTCTGACTTCCATTTACACCTCATCCTTACTTTACTGGACCAGTATATAGAGTGGTTATCACTAACCCATGGATGCTGACATACTGTGCGTCACCATAGTAATACACCCTTCTTTATTTAACCATTTGAGAAGAAATCAGCCCTCACAAGGGAGTGATTTATCTGTATCTTCAGAATTGCAAAGACCTTCCTTTCTAGACAGGAGAATTTCAACTTCAGTTTGCTAACTCAGACCAAACTCTTTCTTACTCACTTTGTCGAATCTCAGTGCACATACACAGAGCACATTCTGGTTCCTCTTCCATATGTGGTTTCTCTGAGTGGATTCCCTCTCTGACATCAGGCGTCGTAGATTTTTTTATAGTCATATTCTTTTGAAGTCAGGCTAATCTCTCTAGGCTGTCAGGCCCTTCATAAAGTCAGGCCGACATGATGTCCTGCATTCCCATTTAAATCTCCAGAAGTGGCCCCAGTCAAAACACACATGAAGTAAAAGGAAAGCTCTGATTTGCCCTCAGTGAGTACTGGATCAGACCCCACCTACAGTACTTCACTTCTCCAGCAAAGGTCACTGAGCTAAAAGAAGCTGCACAAGCTACAAAATGTTAAGTCAGATTACTTGTGCAGAATCATTTAAGATCCTGCTGCTCCTAGTTTTTATCTATTTATTTCTCTGTCTGGTTATTTATTTATTTATTTGTCTATTTATTTATTAAAGTTAGCATCTATTGCTTTCTTAGCCAAAGGAAGAAAAGAATCCATGCGCTCCATTCCCCAGAGATGTCTTGAAAACTTAGCAGCAGCAAGGGTGGCTAACATTTACTTCATACATGCTAGTGGGAAAGCAGTGGCATGAAGAAACCAGTCTTAGGATGCTTTACTGCCAGAGTTAGAGAGGTGTTTGCACGGATGAGCACACATACGTGTCAGGAGTTGCAATATAATATAGCCAACAAATATTTTTGAAAAACCTTGTATTCTTCACTTGTCTCAATGGATCTGTTGCAAAGTGATCAGCTGTAGGACTAGAAAACTACCTTTACAGTCATCAGAAGAGCTAGCAATATGTTGGTTTAGCAATTAAAGCAATTAATTCTAACATAGATCTCACAAGAACAGAAACCAATGCTTTATAAATTACTCATCCAACTGCTACATAACAGACAGCCAACCCCAGAGTTTGACTTTCTCTATCAATAGTTTCATGCAGAGAAGGACCACAGAAATGCAAATATTTAGAGCAATAGCCTATGCCTTTTCTATGCTAATCAAATATTTTTGCAAGATATTAAATCATGCAGAAACAATTTTCAGGTCCCTTGTGATACAAACTGTTTGTTGTCCCATGGCCAAGTCCTGCAAGACGTTAACCAAATCATGACCAACCCTTTGATACAAATTTTATTCACTGAACTGGGATTTTTCCTCCCAGAAATCAGCCCCTTCTAAGGAAAAATCCCAGGTTTGGCTTGCCTTGGAGGGGACAGCTCCTCTGGAAATACTTTTCCCTTCATGCATTGCAGATTTTGGGCACAAGGTCTGCAGCTGAGCACATCTTTTTTTACACTCCTCCAAAAATGGCTGTATGGCCTGAAGACAACTTACTTTACATCTTGCCCTCTTTAGAATCTCTTCCCTGGGAACCACAGAAGAGGCTGAAACCTGAGAAAATTCCTGTCTGCAGAGCTCCCCTTAGGTTTCAGTGCAGTGGCAGAGATCCTCAGATACCGTCTACCAGCAGCCATTTAAAATCCTCAGCCTGCATAACAAAAAAAATATCATTTTGTTGTATTCTCAGAGGAGGAGGGAAGGAGAAGATTACATAAGTATAGACATGTTATGTTTAGGTGCAAACTACAAGGAGGAGGGAAATATAGGAAAAGGTAAGAGAGTGATAGTAGAGTAAGAAAGCATGGTTCTAACAACAAATTGCCAAACCAAAACCACCGCATGGTAAATATTAATTTTTAAGTGGAGTGGATCTGGATTTCATCTTTCATCTCCACCATTTATACTAAATGAGGCAGATATTTTGATAGTGAGCAGTCTCTATTAGAAGCAGGCACCACTGAACAGATTCTGTTAAGCCCTGTGGAATTATAACACTTATGCCCCAAATATAGCACTGGAAGTTCTAAAGGAAAAAGGGAAAGAATAGTAAAAAAATTATTTCTTTTGAGGTCTCAGAAGAATTTTAATGAATTCCAGGGAGAATGAGGCATGTTTTCTGAGTAGCATGTTATCCTGAAAATCATTTTCTTAAATAACTGGCGGGTAAGTCACTACTCAGCCTGAGAATGATTCTGGTATGAACTAGGTGATTTTAATGACAAATACACGTTACTGCATTTGGCATGCTGGTAAAACAATGCAAATGAAACTAGGGAAAACCTATGTAAGCTTAAAAAAAAGACTGTGGCCTCAAGGCAACCTGTGCTGAAGGGATACAGGCATCCTCTTGCAAAATAGGCTGCTGTGCTTTCAGGTGCTCCTGCCTTAGACACCTGCCTCACCTCCCTGTCAGAAGCTGGTTCCTGACCCCAGGGCAGGAGGCGGATGGGATCTACATCCATCTGTGTCCATATATTCACTTACATTTCCACTATAGAGCTTTTGTGCCAACATGGGGAGTGATGAACTAAAGAGGTGACAAAGGATGCCAGGCTGGACTAAGGAAGCTGCAAAGAGATGCTGCTCCTGCTGAGCTTGCTGGAGTAGCACTACTTTGGGCAGAGGAACAGATGAGCAGCTGTGGGGAATAAAGTGTTAAAAAACTTCACAGACAATCACCAGATTCCCTCTGTCACTGCTCATCCTCCCCTGCTTGCTTGCCTGCCTGGTGAGCTGTGCCTGGGAGCTGTGCTCCCTGTGAGCAACCAGAACTGTTAGCACTTTCAATGGCAAAAATTCTGTCACATCCTAATGAGAATGCTGGATTTTCAACAATGAGCAAATTTTAGCAGCAGTTTACTGATGGCTAATACCGGTAAAACCACAGTAACCAGTATCCTGACGATCCACTGTTTTGCAGATGTTTTCTAAGGACATAACGAAGCATCCCTTAAATCCCTGCTGTGAGAATGGTCTATTTCCTGTTCTCAAAAGGAACAGGAGAGAAGTACCATAGGACTTACAAGTATTCACCTGAAAAAATGATGCAGCCAGGAGCACTCAAATGAAATAGATACCATTTGGGATGGCAGGGGAGAGTGAAAGCCAGGGGAGCACCAAACAGCCGTCATCCTTTTTGCCTTGAAAGTAAAGATCAGTGACTAGAAAAACAGAATGAGGAAAAGAACTCTAAGAGAGCTAATGGACCTTGGTCAGAACTGTGACAATTCTGCCTCTCTTTATTCAGATGAATTGAGAACGACCTAGAGAAAACTGAATTCAGCATACACATGTATTTGCTACTGCCAAAATATGAATTCTTCTTTAGATTACAAAAGCAGGTAATGTAAAAGCTACCTGCTACCACCAGTACCACCCCCAAATTAGGGTTATCTGTGCAATGTCCAATGTCTGTTTCATTCTTTGCTTGCCTAGGAAATATTCAGCCCCTATAATTAAAGGTTGAGAAAAGAAATCACAGATGGGAACTAATCAAAATAACATTAAACTAAGGCAGGCTAACTGATCTCTCAGATTTAGGGTTAAGAAGAGATTTTCTCCCAGTGCAGACTGACATCTTCCTTGAGGATTGCTCACTCCTCCCTGCAGCACAGGTTGTGAACAAGTCCTGTCATTTCACGGCTTTGAACCCATGTGATGCATCCCTCATTACATCATTTTAGCCTTCTAGCACTGCTTAATCTAAACTGGTGATAAACAGCTGAATGGGTAAAGGCCATGGACTATGTACAGTGCCTGACTATAGAGCTGTGCTATTCCCTGTCATAGGTACTGCACTGAGCGTACCTGAAAGTGTCCGTCCAAAAAATGTGAGGGAATCTGTGGCAATCAACAAAAGCTCCCATCAAATACTACAACATCATTTCAAAATCAAAATATTTTCTATTTTAATAATTTGTTTATTGGGATTGGCCTTTGTCTTTTCCTCCTCCTCCCACAATTTTCTATCAGAAAAAATTCAGTAGAAGACATTTAACTAACCAGTCTCTAGACTGACACTTTCATCAGTGAGAACTCTTTTTTCCCCCAAGGCTTTCACATTTCACTTCTGCTTCCTGATATCTGCTACTGAGCTATGAAAAGACACTCAGGTTCTACTTAGAATCATAGAATCGTTTAGGTTGGAAAAGACCTTTAAGATCATCAAGTCCAACCAATAACCTAACCCCGCCATCCCACCACTCAACCATGTCTCTAAGCACTTCATCTACCCAGCTTTTAAATACCTCCAGGGATGGGGACTTGACCACTTCCCTGGGCAGACAGTTCCAATGCTTGATAACCCTTTTGGTGAAAAAATTTTTCCTAACGTCCAACCTAAACCTGCCCTGGCATGACTTCACACGCAGAGAGCAGTTTCCTACTGTAGTCAATGTACCTTGCTCGTGAAAGGCTTAAAGTTTTAAATTTTAAGCTAAGCTGTGCTATTTAGGCATACATTTACTGGTAGAACCGAGGACATTGTTGTCTTCTGCTTCCTCAGAAGGCAGGAACCATTCAGATAAGCTCCTAGAGCGCCTCAGGACATCAATGGTTGGAAAATATGTTGATCCCACTGAACTGTCCTCTTTCATGTATATCTTTTTGCAAGGCTTTTTGTATATTTTGCCTTGGGTAAATTATGAATCAGATTTTCCCCTCCCAGAACAGATGATTGCCTAGAAGCAAGGACACTCATGTAGGATGCAGGAGCCTCATGCCCATCTACAGCAGACCAGGAAAAGGCTCAAACTTGTCTCACCTACATCTCAGAAGTCCCTTAAACATCAGAGCATTGATCATTCCTAGGCAGGCTGCATTATTCACAAGCAAGCTGATATGTTATCAGCAAGCTTATATTATCCACAGATTAATGAAAAGTTTGTGGGTTTGTGCCATGCTGGAACAGAAACTGATGATGAAATCTCAGCATTTAGTGGAAAACAGTAGGTTGGGGCAGTTCATAACATTGCAGCTCCCAGCTGCCCATCCATCCCCACCCTGAGCAGCTGAATCCACCGTTCAGCAGAGTTCACATTGCCTTTCAATCTAGAACAAAGCCACGTGCAGTTTTTTATAAAAGGCCGTACTACAGTGAGCCAACACAGCAGGTCCAGACCTCTCCCAAAACAGACACGGCTGCTCTATACAGCTGCCTATACAACTGGTTTGAGCTTTGAGCTGACAACCGGAACATTTAACTCTGGTTCAGTCCTTCCTTTTTATTCACAGACCTGATTTCTAAAGACAGCATTTAGGTTTCTTCTTTTTAGCATTTCCTTGCAAATCAGATTCAATGCATAGGACTCCAATTTTCTGTCCATTTACTCCAAAACGCTGAATGCTGCAGAGGAAGCCACATGATTTGTCAGGCACTTCTGAGCACGTTCTTCAAGACTGTAACATTTTAATTATAACACTGGAAAAAGCATCTGCAAGAGGAAGTGCTTTTCCAGCATCATGAGGAAACAGAGGAGCAATTTCTTTAAATACCCTTCTCAATTCAACTTAGGAAAATTAAATTCCCAGTATCAATCTTGTCCACAGCATGCCAACATAGTTATCCATGCATACATATGCGCATGTGCATATACATATTTATGTGTACACATGCGTGTATGTATATGCATGTCATTATACAGGTATATTTATAAATATGTTGTTTGTATTTATGTGTATACACACATAATTATATCCATGCTTATAGCGAGCCTGTTAAGGATTCTATCTATTTCTGCCCAGCGGTCTCCTTCAGAAAAAGCTATAGACCTGTGGGCTTCATTCCCTGAGATGTGCATATATTTTGTACCGTGCAACGGTACAGGCCAGTCCCCCACATCCCACATGGCTTTTGTGGTGGGGATTCCGCATCCAGTAACTGTCAAGAGCTGTTAGAGAGGGCACGAAATCTATGCTGCATCTGACAGCACAGCGGTCTCCAGATAGCTGGAATCGCAATCGATAGCTAACAAATGGCCATTCCACTTACGGTATAATGAGCCCTGTCTGAGCCTGCTTTTCCCACAGAGATGCAGGCACTAATTCTAACACCATTAGCTTCTTTAGCTGGTTGTAATGACAGTTAAAACATGTAATAACATTTAAAACACAGACTGTAATTTCTTTTTCTCTGTTCAGGATTTGTACTTGGCCAGCAAATGGCTTAATGAACCAGTTTTGAAGACTTTTCTAATTACCAGCTGTCCCTGGATGAATTTTTTTGTTGTTGTTTGATTTTATTATGCAAAAAGTCACTACACCAACATCTATTTTGGCTGCTCTCAGAAACATTCTTCCTCCTAGTTGAAAGAGACTGCACGCCGCACGAGGTACTAAGGCAGCACTCTAAACAGATTCAAAGTCACTCTCGTCAGCTTTCTCTTAAGTCTCTGCAGCTCCATCAGAGCGGAGTTGGGTCAGTTCACCAGGCTGAACTAATTGTTTCTCCTTGGTAGTATTTTAGTTCTGGGTCAGATAATGCACTTGCAATCTCCAGCTTCTCTGGTTTCAACTACCGACCTTTATATTCATGGAGAGATAGGAAATGGTACATATGGTATATTAGATCTATTTTAAACCTAACTAACTCCCTTCCCAGGGTCAGGCTCAACCCTGGCTTTTAATCCAAGTGTATTGTTTGTCGAGTTTAATTGCTGGTTTCCCATCACATGTAAAATGTAAAAACTAAAATCTGAATCTCCCTGTGACTAGTTTCTAATCACTCTTCTATTATAAGAGTGGCAGCAATGGGTTCTTTTTCTTTTTTTTTTCACTTCCAGCTTGATGCTGGCAATCTGCTGGCTCTTGGGCTGCAGGCTCTGCTCCTCATGGGCTCTATCTCTGCCCACTCATGGCTGTAGCTCCTAGTCATGGTTTCTACAAGCCAGGAGATATAACAGTTCATGTGGGATGCCACACAGAAAGGGGCCAGAAACTGCGGACAGTGTGTACACTCAGCAATGGTTCCCCAACACCGACGGGAGCAGCTACCCTGGCGCAGCAGAGGCCTGAACCCAGACCAAGCTCCAGAGGGAGGATGCAGCCCTGCAGGTCTGGGCTGCCAGGCACCTGGCACCCCTTGCTGGGCCTGGGTACAGGGAGATGGGCTCCTTCCCTGCAGGAGACGTGTGCTAGGGGAGGGTCTGGGTTCCCAGACATCAGAGCTGCTGGAGGTCAGCAGGTTGCACAGCATCAGGGACGCCAAAAAGGATACTAGATCTTCTCTGAGACCCTGCAGCTTCAACAGCTCAAACCCCAAGGTGTACTAAGGGAGGGGCAGGCAGAGCCTGTGCTTATCAGGTTGGGAAATGGAGAGTTCCCTGATGGTGAAGGCTGGCAGCTTGTGACCCCTGGTACCAGAAAATGCATGGGGAACGAACGGTAGGACTGGGAGGTCTGCGTGCAGTTACAAGGCTGCAATGTCATTGGAATCACAGAGATGTGGTGGGATAGCTCACATGACTGGAGTGCTTCCATGGATGGATATAGGCTCTTTAGGAAGGACAGGCCAGTATGGTGAATAGAGTGAGTTGCCCTTTACATGAGAGAGCAGAGAGGACACATGGAGCTCTGCCTTGGGAATGGTGATGAGCCAGATAGGAGCAATCCCATTTGTTGTGGGTGTCTGCTACAGACCTCCTGATCAGGAGTAAGTAGATAAGGCCTTCTTCAGACAGCTGGAGGAAGCTTCTTGCTCACAGGCCCTGGATCTCATGGGGAACTTTAACCCCTCCAGTATCAGCTGGAAGGGCAGCACAGCGGGGCACGGGCAATCCAAGAGGTCTCTGGAGTGCGTTGATGGTAACTTACTGACACAGAAGCTGATGAGTGGAGATGCTCTGCTAAACCTCATGCTTACAAAAAAGGAAGAACTGGTCAGAGATGTGGAGGCTGGACATGGCCTTGGCTGCAGTGACCAGAAGATGGTGGAGTTCAGGATCCTAAGAGCAGAGAACAGGGCAAAAAGCAGAGTCACAGCTATGGACTTCAAGACTTCATGGATCTTCTTAGAAGAACACCGTGCTTTACAACCTCAGAAAGATGAGGGGTTCAGGAGAGCTGGTTGATTTTCAAAGATGCCTCCTCCAGGCTCAGGAACAGTCTATCCCAATAAGCAGGAAAGCAAGCAACAAAGGCAGGGGGCCTGTGTGGATGAACAAGGAGCTCCTGACTGAAGTGAAACATTAAAAGCAAGCGTACAAGACGTGGAAGCAAGGTCAGATCACCCAGGAAGAATACAGAGATATTATCTGAGTGGGCAGGAAACTGTAATTGCTGCCAGCTAAGGCTCAGTAAGGAGTCTGCTCCTTCTGCCTGGACCAAACAGTGTATCGTGTTTAAAATTAACTATAGGTCTACATGCTCACTTTTGTTCTGCAGTCTACTTTAGTCTTGAAACAGGATCCTAAAACTGCTATCTTGGCTGGCATAGATGACCTATGTTGTCTCAGGTAGCTAATTATGCTCAAACACTGTGGCTGGAATATCCACAGCATATCCACCGACTATGGTTTCAACTGTTCCTCTGCAAAGCTACAGTGGCTTTTTAATTTCCTATTCCACCTAGAACCACCACTTTTTCCTCTTGAGTTCAAATGCCTCACCAACTATTGTCATAAACAGTATCTAATTAAATGATTTGGGAGATAAGAAGTGAGATGCATGTGCTAAGTGTCATTAACACTGATTTCAAGGGGTGTGACAGATTGGAGAAATGTCTGTGTTAAGTTGTGAACTTGTTTTTGTTATACCCTTCGTTGTATTGTAATTCCTATGTTGGACTAGGACGTATAGCTTCTGTTAGACTAATTGATGTAGTTGGAAAAATTACAAGCTTTGGAGCAGACAAGACTATCGTCTTCTGCTCCCATAAATTCTGACACTATTTCATATATCTTACTATGCAGGAAAATCAAACAGTTCCTTATTCCCCACTTCACTAAGGAAGAAAAATTCCCATTGATTAAAATTGTGTAGGGATAAATTAAACTGCAAGTAATCACCCTCAGCCTCTATTTAGTTATGAACTCTGCTGCTTATATTTCAGACCCATAAAAGTACACCCCAAACGGCTTGCTTTTTGCCCATTGTATGTATTGATCTAATAAAAGATTAAGTTTCTCCTTAGAAACCTGAAGTCACTTACACATTCTTAGGGAGTCGTGGCTACGAAGACCTCTTGTTTTGATCAAAGCAGCTGCATACTTCATACTACTTTGAATCCTCTTTACCTCTCAAATTAAACTCTTCTTACCTTCTTGTATTAATTCTTGCCTGAATCTACTCCTTGAAGAGTGGAGCTGTAAAAAGAGCTCTGCCAGAATGACTGGGCTTGGAAAGCTGGATCTCCATGAGGCAAGAAAAAATGGCTTCTTCTTTGCCAAGTGTCCTTCACAACTTCTGAACTTCCCAAACAGTTTTGGCCAAAATTAAAGGTGGAGATTGCAAATGTACTGAACTTTGCACATTTGTAAAAGCTGGCAGGGGAACCGCGGACCTGTGTGAGTGTCACACTGAGGGACAGGCGCTTGTGAATCTCTCTTTCAAGAAGCATCAACCATCTGGCATGCGCTCCTGTTCGCAGGATTAAACATACAGAGCACAAGGAAGGATCTAGGAGAACTGGAAGAAAGGCAATGGAAATGAGTCAGAGGACTTGCAGCAAAAACCCAGGAGAATTTGCCAGCCGTGTGGGAAGAAGCTGCAGATTTTCATCGCAGTATCTTTTCTCCTGACTACTGGTGGCTGCTACATGTATGTCCCAAGCACTACAGCTGGCCCAGAAGGGCTTCTTTGGCCCTGCCTGTGGAAAGAAACATTTTGAAGCCAGTATTTTACA
This sequence comes from Egretta garzetta, assembly GCF_000687185.1. Taxonomy (NCBI): domain Eukaryota; kingdom Metazoa; phylum Chordata; class Aves; order Pelecaniformes; family Ardeidae; genus Egretta; species Egretta garzetta. The sequence goes on from NW_009258383.1 coordinate 1,648,702, forward strand.
GTCTGATAAATCATTTATGAACAGACATGCATTTTGTAGTTGTTTCTGACTCTCAGCTTCCATTTTGATTGACAGACCACTGTGTGAGCTTGGAGGATGGCTTGTATTAGCCGGTGTTAATAGTTATACAAGAAGAAGAATCAGAGCAGACAGGTACAATCTTGTCTTCAGGCAATTGCCGTGTGGTAATAAAGAAGAAAGATGGCAGGAATGTCAAGAGACATTCCCCAAACTCTGATATCTCCAGATTATTTTCAATAGGACAATTTATTTATATATTTTGGTCTTTGTTTGGATGACCAATTTTTCTAAAAAGTGTGGAATTTCCTTTTTATTCATAGTCTCTACTCTTTGGTGAAGCTGGAGCTGAGTACCTGCAACCCAAGAGGCATAAATTTAAAGACAATATTTAGAAGCCTGTAAAAAGGTGGCCCTGAGACTCTCTCATGACCCATGAATAACAAGTTAGAGTTTGTACCATATTTAATATGAAGATTGTGACCAAGCTGTTAACCTTTAGTAGCGGCCACTGAGTAAATGTGTCACATAGTACAGAAGGCTCAGTAAATCTGTGTGCACAGTGCACAGTATGTGCAGTGGCTTCTCAGCTGCCAGCTAAGATAAATGAAAAATTATTTATCAGTGCTGTCTCTATTCCTGCACAGTTTCTGAATCCTATCTCATATCTTTACCCTGATGATGGGGTTTTTTTATGGTTTTGATTGGTGACATTTTATATCAAATAATGCACTGCTGTGGGGTTTTTATCCTTAAACATTAACTTTAATTTAATTTCTGCTGATTCCATATAATCATTATAGCTATGACTCAAGCACTGTCAGTTGTTGAAAAGTACACTACAGTAGAGTTGAAAATTGAGATCTTAATATGCAAATATCCATTCTAACACCTTGGCCTAGGAAACCTGATGTTCTATGGTTTGATGTCCACCTCCCACAGTTTCTGCTCTCTCTGACTGTTATGTATATTTACAAACTTTTTTTTCACACTTCTGTTTCTAAACTGAGGTCTGCAGGCAGCCTCAGGTCCAATTTTCTTTTAAATATACGGTGTACCAATTTAATTGACAAGATAATCAGATTAAGTATTGCACCCTTCCATGTGACCAATAATTGTAAAAGATTTAGGAAACAGGTTCGAAAACAACACTGAAATTCAGCTGTATTATTCAGAGACTTAAATTTGTATCATAGAAACTGTAGCAAAAGCGTCCTGCTGTAGTCTACAGAGAGGTCTCAAACATTCCTTTTTCATTGTCCAGTTAAGTTCCCTCCTTGTCAACCGTTCAAATATTTTTATTCTTTAAAATTTATTCATTCACTTAGATGGGCAAGTCACAGTGCTGAGTTGCAGGCTTTATAATTTCCTGTGTTGATGCAACATTGTATTTCTAATTCACCTATTATCAGGAAGCAGACAGATTACAGTTCCTTCTTCTTTTGAATCTTTTGCTTACATTCCCTGAAGGCCATCTCTCAGCACTCAACAACATGGCATTTGTTAAACACAAAAGTCAGTTTCAACTGTGACTTTTACTCATAAAGAGATGGAAAACCTTTTACAACTGTACTTAGTTATAGTAAACCTTGAACACATCATCATAGACAAGGCAGTTAACTGGAAAAGATTAAGTCAACGTATTTGGAGAGAAATAAGTTATGTTCGTATGTGGAAGGACACTCCTGTGTTTACCATTTTTAAACAAAAGGATGACAATGGTCTGGCTCAACAAATGTTTTCACTGCCTGCAACACTCTTCTAAAGGAGTCAGTTTGATTTAAGAGACTTCGTGTTACAGAGCAGGATTTTCTCTGATGTTTTTCAGCTTCCAGGGTGACTCTCAGCAGACAAATCTCTGGTGTAGAAATAAGCAGCTTCTTCTGTTAGATGAGATCCTACGTACAACATCTTCTGCACACGCACTTTCCTGTATTTCCTCCATTGGGCCCTCAATCAGACTTACATATTTCAAATCTGAGCTTCTGCTGTCACTATATCTCATAAAACCCATAGCTGCAAACTAGGCCCCTAAGCTTATCTAGGACTTAAAACAGGATGCATAAAAGCACGTATATCTTCTAAGAGACAAATAAACTAATGATTACGAAGAAAGCTGTGGCTGAAGCGCCAATCTTTGCAATTCTTTCCTTTGTCCACACTTCAAGGAAACACCTTTGCAAAATCCAGATTCACAGATCCAGCCAATTCATCTCACAAAGATCTTTCCTTGCTCTCACATGGGAAGTGACAGCTTCTTTCTAGCCCTTGCTCAAATCAGTCTGATGTACTTCAAAGTTTACAAATCGAACTTTTCATGTTAGAAATGCAAACTCCACTTGCTATGGTATGAAGTTCAAATGATGCAATTCAGAACACTTTTGATGAGCGGTCGACAGATGATTTAGCATCAGGCAATGGTCTAGCTCATCCCTTCTCTCACGGGTTTCTGTGGGAACAAGTACAGAATTTGCAGGTGTGGTGGCTGAGTCAGACACCGGAGATATCCTTGGCCTTGTTGCTCGCCAGCCATGGGATAACTGAACAAGAGCTAAGTGAAAAACAAGGTCAATGCTGTGACCAATGGACCTTGCAAGATGACATTTGTTTCCATACAAGGCTTGGACTCAGTGCTTGCCAGATAGCAAGGTGATAAGGGAAAAGTAGAGGCTTTGTTTTGGGATGAGTATAAAAGGATGTAAAGCGTTAAATAAAGTGATCCTGATGCTACTTGCACTGGTGCATGAACTCAGGGTCCATGCCTTCATTGCCACAGGTTTCCAGCCTCAATGAAGATGTAGTAGCAGTTGCGCTACCACAGTTCAAAGCTTGCTGCATTAAGAGAAACCCTTATCAGTGCACTGATTTATTTTAAAATGGTAGGCTACAGTTTACATAAATTTAAGAGTTTCCCTGCAAATGAATGTGATGCATTTGCAAAAGTGGCAAGAAGCTTAGTGATAGGCCTAGTAGCAAGACATGAGAGCTACCCGCACATCCAAGACAAATCCATTCCTTTCTGCAAGTTACAGTCCTCAAATTTTAGGCTCAAATTTGTCATATGCCCATTATTTTTCAACTTTTTCTGAAGGAACCCAAATTTCCCAAATTCACAGACGTGCTAAGGTTTTGATGCTGTTTTCCCTTAGAGGACTGTTAGTTTTTGTATTTACCAGGAGGGAATAGCTGCTTAATTTGCTTTTCTAGTCTCATTAAGGTGACAGAAATATTATGGATACAGTGACTTCCCATTGACCTTAATAGTAATTGTAGCATCTTCTCCGTATCTCCCCAGGCAGACTTTCCCGTACATCTTCTCTGTACTAATGTACCTTTAGTTATAACTTAAAAACTTCTCATGTTCAGGACTTATGGTTAAAATAATCACCCTGAATGTGATTGGAATCAACAATGTTTTTAGACAGAATACACTAATATATTTATTAGAGTTGAGCAACCTTTGCATAGGAAATAGCTGAACTGCTGCATGTGAGGGATTTACCTATTTTGTAAGGTATTTGTTAACACATTCTTATCTTTCCTAAAATATGTTCATTACCACAAATTGTTCAAATGCATGTTGTTCTATTTCAAGGGTTTTTAAAATTATTTTATTCTGTATTTAGTTATTTGCTATTTTGTAATTTTTATTATTTTCCATTCAAGCTAGTGGCAAATGATCCTATTACCAAAGTCCCACATGCCAGGGATTTTAGCATGAAATTTAGGTTCCATTTCCTACAAAATACTTGGCAACCTGAGCCACATACATCTACCTCATACAATAGGTTTATGCAAAAACAAGGATTTGAATAGAATATTTTGTACCTAAAGTAGATCCGCAGCTAAGAATACTGCAAAGTCCACATCACCCCCTTTGAATTGCTTCTAAATTCATATCATATTATACAATTTGAAAATGCAAAAATAAAAATTCCATGCCTCTCACCTAGCGTGAATGCTCAGCAGAGAATGCTTGTAAAAAAGAAAGCAGTGTTAGAAGGTCAGTTGCAATACAGAAAAATTGAAAAAAAAAAAAAAAAAGATAAAACAGGCATCTGGACTTTTGAAAGTGGTTCATTAAAACAATAGAAAGTAAAAGTATGAAAGAAATGTCATGAGATATACCTGCCTAGATTCACACTCTACTACCGTTTGATATAATCTAAATGCCACAAATTCATTTTGTGAGATCAAATTGAGTTGGCAGTGACCAGGAGAAAAAAATGACATTGATGAAAAGTCCTCACATTAAATGTAAATAATTAAGGAAGACCTTGACCTGAGGACAGATAGAACTTCACATAAAAATTTATACAAACTGGATCATAACTTAAAAGGCACCTTTAATAGATATTCATCATGGATAATTGTTATAGATAGGAATATCACAATCATTCATAATGTCATGAAAGTGATTTCTTAAAATATGTTCCATCTTTTATTGAGACAAAATGTATTACCATAGTACAACCTGACTAGGCAAAAAATACCCACAGGGAAACAGTAGGCTAAAGATATAAAAATAGCCATACATGGTGACTTCTCTTTAGAAAAAAAGCGCATGTTTTCAATTATATAATTTCTCTGCGTGTTTTCTATTCTCTGTGTTGTCTGCTATAATCTGTTTTATAGTTTCAAAAATTTTCCAGTGTGGAAACAGGTCTTATACAGAGTCAGAAGCGTCTTTCCCACCTCCCTCCCCCCCCAAAAAAAAAAACCAACCCATCTTATATTTGCCATCTCTACTCCTCTATATCAAGTCATACCATAATGATAACTTTGGAAAATACTTATTTTGGTTTCCTTATAACTTTTAATGAAAAACCATCTGGCCCTCCAGTTTATTATCCATTTTACCAGTTCACACGCAAGACTCTTCTACTGAAACTTCAATTTGAAACAATTCCTTAAACTCAACCCCTGTGAAGATGAGTCTGTGTGGGAACCTCCCTTGAGCTCTTTCGTAGGAAATGCTGGCACAAGGGATTCATTTAGCTTTTTTGCTATGGCCTTATTTTTGTGTTTCTACCTCAACTAGGAATCAGCCGTAGAAGCTGGCAAAATTCCTGCATTTTTTTTGAGAAACTTATTTGTATTTGTTAATGTTTATAACAAGTTTAACCTCAAAATCATTTTTGGCCTACTCTATTATGGCCTTATGTTTAGCTACAGAGTATTTATGCCTCTTTCTAATTTTCTCATTTGGACAAGTCTTCCTTTTTTTTCTTAAGCATGCCTTTTACTTCTAATATCCTCTATGGTTACTGGTGCTAGAATTTTGCTTATCATTTTGATTTTATGTGGTTCTTTCAGAATCTTTTCTTTTGGTAAGCAATAAATGTTTACTCAACATTTCCATACACTTCCACTATGATGTTTGAAAAAGTCTTCATGCCATCTAGAAGAATTTCATCCTTTTTCACTCTTTTATTAAGTCCCTTTTAAGCGAATCACTTTTTTTTCTCTTCCTATAAGGTTGTTGAATTTGAGTATATTTTTATACTAATGTTAGAGAAACTTTTTTATGATTATGCCTTGAACTTTGTTCTACCTGTTGTGCAGGACTTAATGAAAAGTAACTTTTCTTTTGTAGCTTTTTGAAATAATTGTTCCAAGAAACAGTTGCTCATGGTGCCTAAAATTATTCTCTTTGGCGCAATCTATTGTGGTCAGTACACCACCTACACATGGCATAAATGAAATTTCCTGCTATTAGTGGGGTTTTTCCTGTCATAAAAACTCAGATTTCCTCTAGCATACCATAATTATTGTCACTATTGTGTTTGGGTTATCCCAGCTAATACCGTAGATTAATACCATATTCATCCTCCTTATATGGGTTTCTACAGGTATATCATCCGGAAAAGGATGGTTAAAGAAAGTATACCCCTGCTGATGAGCGAGACTGGCAAGCTGGTAACAGCAGATGAGGAGAAGGCTGGGGTACTCAACACCTTTTTTGCCTCAGTCTTCACTGGCAACCTCTCTCCTCACCCCTCCTGAGTTGATGAATGGCATGAGGGGGACCGGGAGGGCAAAACCCCTCCTGCTGTAGGATAAGATCAGGTTCGTGACCACCTGAGGAACCTGAATGCACATAAGTCCATGGGACCTGATGAGATGCATCCCAGAGTCCTGAGGGAATTGGCCAATGTAGCC
>NW_009258383.1:1655725-1711362 GCF_000687185.1 Egretta garzetta
AGCTGGACATGAGCCGGCAATGTGCGCTGGCAGCCCAGAAGGCCAACCGTACTCTGGGCTGCATCAGGAGAAGCGTGACCAGCAGGGCGAGGGGGGGAATTCTGCCCCTCTACTCTGCTCTGGTGAGAACTCACCTAGAGTACTGCGTTCCAGCTCTGGAGCCCTCAGCACAAGAAGGACATGGAAGTGTTGGAGCAGGTCCAGAGGAGGGCCACAAAAATGATCTGAGGGCTGGAGCACCTCTCCTATGAGGACAGGCTGAGAGAGTTGGGCTTGTTCAGCCTGTTGAGCCTGGAAAAGAGAAGGCTGCGGGGAGACCTGATTGCGGCCTTCCAGTACCTAAAGGGGGCCTATAGGAAAGATGGGGAAAATCTTTTTAGTAGGGCCAGCTGTGTCAGGACAAGGGGTAATGGTTTTAAACTAAAACAGGGTAAGTTTAGACTAGATATAAGGAAGAAATTCTTTACAATGAGGGTGGTAAAACACTGGAACAGATTGCCCAGAGAGGTAGTGGAGGCCCCATCCCTGGAAACATTCAAGGCCAGGTTGGATGGGGCTCTGAGCAGCCTGATCTAGTTAACGGTGTCCCTGCTCACTGCAGGGGGGTTGGACTAGATGACCTCTAGGGGTCCTGTCCAACCCAAAACATTCTATGATATCTAGGAATTCAACCTTGGCACTTCAGTCTGTAAGGAATCTGTAGTTTTCCTTATACTACTCAGCTTTGGTTTGTCTAAGGCATAACATCTCTCTGTCATCAATATGATTTATTTTATCATTTGATCAAAAGGTTTAAAACAACCAGTCAGATATAATAAGGAGTTGCAATGGATAGAGTTCAACATTAGAGCTGATCTAGAATCTTTAAGTATGATTTCTAGCATAAACTGCAATTTTTGACATAGAATTAGTTTACTAGTGTGTTTAATGAACTGCTTATTGAAATAAAGCTCTAGGTGAAAAAAGTAAAATGCTAGTTCACAACGATCAAGAGAATCACATAAAACTGGCTATGTAAAGCCTTGCTGTATCTAATATGTCTCACTACACCTACTGCAGATGCAAGTCATATACTCTGGTGTCCTGTAACTCACATATGTGCCTGCACATCACTTTTTGGCTATTCTATTGCACCTCTCCATACAACATGGAAAAAATGATATGTCAGAAGATGGTAGTAGCTGAAAATTGGTTCTTACTTTGGTCTTTCCAGGGTTTGATTTCCAGCTATGCTTCTGACTCCCTATGCCATTTCCCCTCATCTCTGACTTTACAGGGTTTTGAATTAGACCCTGCATATATAAGCTAGTGAGAGCAGGAAATTGTCGAGATTGTTGTAGTGAATAATAAATAGCATGAGTCACATGAACTGTCGTCTTAACACTCTACATTACTGGGGAGGTTTCTGGAGGTTGGCCTAATAGACTTAACTACTCATCACTGTAAAGGAAGGTGGTAGCAATATTTACTTGGGCAAAATTAAGTTCTGTTTTATTGCTTGTATATGACTCATATAGGTGTTCATCCCCTCATTTTTGTGGGAGATCTCTTTTACAAAATATTTTAATACCTCAATGTGCATTAAGAAAAATATTTCTGTAGTTTATTTCTCCCCAGAAAACCACAATCCTGCTTAATCATTGTCCTAAATTTTCTCTAGATATTTTGAACAACTGCAAAATAAGTGTGAAATGTTCCTAAGTCAGAACGAACTCTTCCTTGCATTCACTTTGTACTAAGGGCACCATCAGGTTTGTTTCTTGACTAGAAACTCAGAGAGGCAAATGGAATTGGTATTGACAGATCTAGGAGGGTTTCGTGAGTCAATGTCGCTGAGTGGTACAAGGAAGCCACAGATAGAACCAGGAAAGGTCAAGATTTTCTGGAGACCGAAATCAGGTTTTTGAAAGGAGAGGTGGTGGTCAACATGACCCACATGCTCCAATCACTGATTCTGCTGCGTGAAACATCAAACTGATTCTGGGAGGCTGATGCTATTTAAAATGTAATAATAAACACAGTCACAGAAGAGGATCAAGACTGTTTTTTACATATTTCCTTAGAATAGTTTTCAATGTGGTTGTTTTGTAAGTTCTGCCTAAATTTTTTTTCACTGTAATAAATCAAAGTACATTTATAATGTAGAATGAGGTTCATTTCAGCTAATATGACATTGCTATGACACAGTTTATTCTTTACATGAACTCTAAATTGGCAAATTGTGTAACTGGTTCTGTATACATGCCCATTCAGGAAAATTCTTGAGCATATGCTTAGCCATAAATATGCAGTAAAATCCCCCATATCAGTAGGAAGTGAATATATGCCATATGCTTTCCTGAAAAGGGTTGAATTTCCAGATTTGACCCTATAACGTATTACTCAAGATAAATAAGCATCTGGTTCATAAATGGCTATTTAAAAAATGTCAATGTTGACAAGTAAAAATTAGAGAAGTGAAGGTCACTAGCAAGTATAATATTTATTTTTAAAATGCATTGTTAGGGAAAAAATAAGTTTATGTTATTATCCTGCTTCTAAGAAGTGTTCAAAATCCTGTGGTATTTCATTTCCTCTTAAGGTCCATTAATCCAAATACAGGAATTATGGAAATTAACTTTTGCTCTTCTTAAATCAAGAAATTATAGAGCCAATCTTTCTCTAACATAGCTTTAATCATCAGTACCCTTCTGTACAGGGTTATTTTGTTAAAGACACCTGGGGAACAGGTTAGAATATTTTTAAATCTCTGCTGTGTGTATGTCTGAGCAGACCCTCTCCTGCCCTCCTGGCCAGCCCCCAGTGTGTTTCTGCATGGGAAGGTGCTGAAAGCTGCCTTCAAACTTGGCTCTCACCTGCAGGTAATCACAGATCTTGTTAAAGCTTTGGAGCATGTTCGGCACCTTTCATTCAGGCTAAATGGATGAAGCAATTAGGCTCCTTTGTGGAGTAAGATAGCTGGAAATAGGCTTGGAAATTATGAGCAGGGAAGCCACCTACTGTTTTTCCTCCTGCCTCAGGAGAGGCCAGGCCTCTTGTGTACACTCTTTGTAAGTAATCAGCACCAAGAAAAATGCCCGACTTGCATTATCGTTTTCTCTTCCCAAAAAGAACAAGCTGGAAAGATCCCAGCTAATGACTAGCTACTCAGGTCAGAGACATCAGTGCACGAATATTGTGTCTTTTGAAAATGCTTACTGGGCTCTGCTTCTTCAGTTCCCAAATTACAATTCAACAAATTAAAGTGAGATGTTTATGATTCACATTTATGTGCTAAAGTACAGTAATGCACAAAGAAAAGCTAGCTCTTTGGAGAGAGAAATAGGCTTTGATAGTACAAAGCATATTTTCCATCTAATATTTAGCAGCTATGATGGAAAACACAATAAAGTGAGGACAGGGGAATGAATACTTGAGAGGCTGTAGTCCTGCAAGGTGAGGTTTTTTGGTGGCAATACTGGCTTAAAGTGTTCATGCCATCAGTTTCTTCCTTTTAGTTATATTGGCAATATGAACTTATTTTGAGAACTTATATGGCTAAAACTTAAACAGAAAAAAAATAATCTCTTTGCATGAGAATTTTCATGCCAGAAATTTTCAGTTCCTCAGTCCAGCTCAGAGAAGAATCCAGTTTCTGCCTACCAGGGGCGCACAAGATTGTTGTCTACAGCACATCAAGTGCAAATTGTAAAGGGATTCACACCAAAAAAGCACCTATATTACACGCTAAACTGCTAGTGTAGATGCACTCAGAATGTCTGAGCTTGATCCTCTCACAGAGCTCCCCAGTCTCCTGCAAATCCAAATGGTTTCCTGTGAGCAGAGATCCCTTATCCCATATGTTATTTTGACCAATGAAGAAACTAATGCATGAAATACCTCACTGTATTGTATTACTAAGTGGTTAAGAGGTATACTGACAGCAAAGCTCAGTGTTACTTTATAACTGCCTGATATCCCATGGGACAAACACATCATGAGAATAAGAATTTGCATTACATATTAGGAATTATTTTCTGGCAGTACAGGAAGCCTGCATTAATGTTGTATTCTTCTATAATTTAATGCTTTATATTTTTGATGTGCTTTTCATCATAAGTGCTTTATAACACAGAAACCCTGGGAAGAATAAGCTATGGCAATGCCAGTACTGTCATAATATACAGGACTGCAAGGAAGAAACGGTAAACCCCTCTATCTAAACAGGCATCAAGGCACTGCAGTGATTCTTTTTTATTTCAGATTGAAACAATATACCTATTCTTTATAATTTCAGGGAATGCTGTACCAAACAATGTCATATGAAAGACACACCTGAATTCCAAGAATCCTGCATGTGAAAAATCCATCAATGTCACTTCTGTCAAATTGCTGACTTGATTTGTTGGTTTGAATTTGGGACAAATCCCAGTGTGAGTAAAGAGAGAACAGCTCCAGCAACGAATAAGCAGAAGAGGAAGTAAGGCTTAAAACCTTTAAACTGAAAAAAAAAAGATGTTTTAAAAGACACCTTGAAAATGTGATTCCAGTTGAGTGTCTAAGATGCATTCTGCTGAGTGGCTGGAGAAGCAGGAGAGGAGGAGACCAAAACGGTGATCTAGAAGATGGCATTTCTGATCTGATACTCCTCTGTGGTTCTTATAAATTTAAATAAAGTTACAGAGGTCCAGATGCAGTGGGAGATGTTATCCAATTTTTTGCAATTTTACACTGCAAGCTGGCAAGCAATCTTACCGCAGAAAGGTGGTAGGAAAATGTCAGCCTGTAAGGAGACCACCACCTGGCTCCCATCCCAGCTCCAAGGAAACGAAAATCTTCCACATACAGAAATTTAATTCAGCTGTGCTGGCGGCCTGAAAGCATTTTGTAACAGTTCTATTAATATAATTGCTAAAAGCCCCTGAAAATATTAAAGATTAGGCCATTTTTAAGAACTTCAGAGTAGCAACAAGAACAGCATCACCCCTCGGTAAGGTTACTCAGCCATTTCAGATTCTGCCTTCTACAGTATTTGGGCTGCTAGTGCTGCTGTGGGATGGAAGGCTTTTTTTGGACTGAGTTATGTTTTATGTTAACATCAAAATGTTTTCTACAGCAATCAGTTTTTATCTTTTCCCCTAAAAGAACATAAATTTGGAGGGTAAGATATCTGAAACACAGAAACTAAACAATACAAATGACAGTCTTCACCAGGAACTCAGGGGCTGAAAATGGACATGAACAGACTATTCTGTATCTTACAAGTTAATATAAGTTCATACTTAGCCCCAGAATACAGGGTTTAGCTTTTAAGAAATGGAAGATGACATGCTTTTGGAAAGCAGGAATAATGTGTAAACAACTTAGCTTTTTGCCACATCTTGACTTTTTATGGATATCTTAGATAACAAATTTCACTGTTCCAGAGAGCAAAAAATTACTTTTTTCAGAGAAGTTTTTTTATTAACTCAATTTTCTTATGCTATTTTTCATAGGAACTCTAATCCAAATCAATGTATATATACACAAACATATATAAGCTCTTCAGTATTTGCAGGAACACAGACAACTTGCTGATGAACAAGTGAGTCATGTGATGCCAAAAAATTTGAATAACTGGAAGACAGGAAATATTATGATTTATGACTTGGAAATAATACATTTCCATGTATTATTTTCTCTCTCAATGTGCAATACCCCTGAAATCAGAAATATTGATTGCACTTTGCAAGTGAGACTGAAAGATGGGTTTCTTTCTAAGTTGTTCAGGGCTAATATGGGTCCAGGCTACAGGATTAAAATCCATAATGGACATCCTAGAAGGATATGACCTCTCTGACCAGGGCACAGTATCTGAGCGAGGCAAGCAGAGTGGGTCTGGGGTGGTGACAGGCTCCACCAACAATCCAGTGACCATCAGGGGAAGGATCAGCAAGCCCAAGGAACAAGCCAGGTCCATGTACCATGGCTGTAAGTGGGGCCCAGAGAGCACATGTCTAGAACTAGATGTTCCTCAATCCTATCCCACCTTCTATCCTAACTCTTTCCTGTGCAGCTGGGAGAAAACAGCAGGGCCTGTGGTGATGGATGGAGATGGTTCAGAGGCAACACTTGGACCTGCTTCCAAGCTGAAGAATGAGTGGCACTCATAGTCTGAACGGTCTTGGTGTAGGTCAAAACGGAGCCTAAACTGCACCCACAAGACAACGTAGATACTCTGTTTTAGCAGAGCTCTGAGACTTAACTCACACACAAGTGTCAGTCGGTGCTGCCAATTCTTTATTATTCAGTCACAAAGCTGTTATTGCCAAAACAGGAGGAGCAATGTAAGACTTACCATGAAATCTGGTCCCAGGAGATATCAGGAAGTGTTGACTGCCCTTAGCTCCCACTGGAAGCTAAAAGACTTTTACCACTTTTGAAGAAACTACAGCAGGATCCCCTGCCTGTCACAGCACAAAGAACTATAGGAAGGTAAAAATACATTTTCAAAACTGGAGACAGGGGAAATATGCTTTTGCTCATAGCAAGTTTTGAGTTGGACTTTGATTTTCTCCGTCTCCAAAGCACTGAAGAGTGAATTAACCAGGATAATGCTGCTACAAGGGCACTCAGCTCCTTGCTTTGTGAATATAAGTGTAACTCGTATCCATAAATAATCCCAGCTGGATTCTGCAGGGTGACTGAAGAATGTGCACTGTGCAGCAGCCTATTAGTGCCACAGGCCAAGAGGGAAGGGCTATGGAAGGAACATTTTAAAAGGCTTCTCTGTTCTTCCTGCTCCTGGGCCCGGCAATGCCTGAATTCATCTTTGGTGCAAACCCAAATCTCCTTGCAGTTTCTTTGACCTTTGTGAGGTTGCCCACAAGCCACAGGGTAACAGCTCAAATCATGACTTTCTTTCTTTTTTTCCATCTGGCTTCTCTAGATTAATCTTCCTCACAAAGCTTAGACCAGCCCCAAACTGTGTGTGACTGGAGCCATAGGTACAGTCTGCTTTGCTTTCCTTGGCAAATATTACATAGATCCAGAGCAAACAAACAGGCAAAAGCAAGTAAGAAAAAAAACAAACAACCTAATAAAAAATGTAAGCACTCCTTTGTGCTGCCTAGAATGGAAAAAAAGAAATGAGTTGGAAGAAGCCACAGGTAGAGATGCGCGCAGCGCTGTGTGACACAGCTTTTCAGTCCCAGCTACTACTCATACCAGATTATACTGTTTGCAAACACAATGCAAACTTAGAAACTATGTGGGAAATAAGGTTGCTACTTACACCCAGAAGAAATCACAAGCTTCTCACTGATAGCTCAAGAGCAGAAATAGAAGCAAAATTTCCTATGAATTTGTCATTCGGCTCCAGTTAGCAATATGACAGCATGTTAGTAATGGCTGCTTTGCTCATTTCTGCCAAGGGAATTCCACAATCTGTTCTACATGGGCCTCAGATTCCTCCAGGTTAATCTAATGCATGATCTCCAGCCTGAAAAGCTTAAATACTCACAGCTCTTCCCCCCAAGAAACAAACATATAATCAAATCTTATGCTTCAGGGAATAAGCTGATGGCTGCAAGCTCTGCAAGGAATACTTCCCCTATTTTATGGCTTTGCACAAATTGTGGGGTTTGCCTTTCCTCTGAAGCATGAGGCATTAGCTACTGCTGGATGCAGAATACCAGGCTTAATAAAGCAATGTTCAGAGCTAGCAGAGGCTGTGTTTTTATGTTTTTGCCAGCAGCACTCTGGTTTTTTCCTCTAAATTCTGAGGCAAGGGAGAACTATTAATTGGCAGCGCTGTTTGCAACGGTATGTCTGAAAGCAGATGCACCAAAAATGGCATTACCTGTAAAGCAAACATGAGTGATTATCTGGGGATCATACCTATGCTTGGGATCTCCTTCAGGATCAGAGGGTCTGTTGCATGTAAATAGAAACACAGCTTTTACGAATGTTTCTCAAATGAGCAGATCTCTCGGAGGATTTGCTATAGCTCTCCAGTTGTTATTTTATGGGCCAGCGACCAGGCTGTCCTTATAGCACTGAGAGTAATGCAGTTGTTGTTTGGTTTGCAGACATCTGACACAGTACCGCAAGTGAATGCAGAAGGCTTTTCCATGGGAATAGGAATGCAGCTGTAAAAATACCTGTGGCACAGGTGGGCTCCCCTCACTGAGGCAGCCAGCCCTCTTCGTCTCACAACTGATGCTTGAAAGATAGCAATTCTGACTCATTTTCACAAAATTAGGTTTCATTCCACCATTACTCCTTCCCTATAAATTCTACACAGTGTCACGACAAAGTGTTGAGCCCAGGAAAGACACTGCAGCTAAATTATCTCAAGCAAGGGAAAAACCTTGAATATTTTACAGGACAGAGTGGCCCTGTGTACTGTGTTAGTCATAAACAAGCACAGGACGAACTCACATCTGGTTTTGCAGCTTCTAAATATACTGAAACTGCCAAGGCAACAGATGAGATTTTCCCATCAATAGCCATTGAGTGGACACTTATTCTGTGATCAGTTTTAGACCAAGAAGAAGTAATATGGCCTTGTCACAGCTAAAGTTTGCGATTGGAAATAAACAGCCTCCATTTTATGCCAATCTTCGTAAAGAAGCAAGGCCATTTATGCTGACAGCAGCAACAAAAGAGCAGATAAACTGTTTGACCTGCAGGTTCATTTAATAGTTGAGTAAATGAGGGTTTTTGCTAGAAAGCCAGGTTTGTTAAAAGAAGACTGCAGCTGGGCAAACTCAAACTGTCTCTTCAGATGCCTGAGAATTTTTTTCTCCTTTTAAATTTTAAATGTTTGGTGCAGTTAATTAATCTTCTAGTTCCCTTTTGGTTGCTATCTTTGGAGGTAGAGCTAGGAACAAAACGCCCCCTGGAAACTATAGCGAGCCTCTCAGGAGATTATCTAATAATCTTCACTCCCTCTAGGTGATTACTGGAGAACCTCCAAAATGGTGATATTTCAAAGGAGACATACGGCACCATAACCCATCTCTGCAGCAGCGCAAGCAGCTGTCAGGGACCTTAGCTCAGAGAGTGCTTAATCAGGAAGCGATTACCTTGCATTTCCCCTCTCTGGTTCTTTTCTGCATCGGATGCCTCTCAGCTCATGCTGGAAGTTGTACAGGAGAGATGAGGTCCCCACTGTACGTGTGAGCGGTGCCAGTCAGAGGGCAGCTCCGGCCCCTGCCTGGAGGTCCGCAGATCCCACGCGAGAGATGATAACAACAACAACGAGAAACAACGGAGCAAATTGTCAAAAGACACAGCTGAGTGCAAAATATAGTGGGCAATCCAAAGTGTCTCATAAGTGCAGCTTAAGAGCAAGAAAATGCATAAGAAGATAAAAGTATGCCTTTTAATCTCCCAGTTAATAGCGAGGTGGAATTAACACAACAGGGCACAGAGGATGAAATGCAAGTACAATAGTAGGAACCAGGATGTGAAAAACAAAACCAAATGATTTACGACTCTGGTTCTCAAGTGATAAGAATGAACATAATAAAAGTAAAATAGTAAAACTAGTTAGACAGGAGAACAAATCACCTTGATACCAATTTTTAAAATAAATAACTTTTCAATAAAAATTGGAACTGGAAAAAAAAGTGCATTTTCACACATAGCTCAGAGATCACATAAATGCCAAGTGACATGACAGTTGCTGAAATAAATGCTCTTCTTATGAACAGCAGAGTAGTAAAGCAAGCAAAATAGATGCATAAAATGGGTAAATTTCCAGTGTATTAGTTATTGCTGCCTCTGAGCTGCAGTAAATTACAAACTCATTTTTACCTTTTTTTGTGTTCATGAATACATTTTTGGGACTGTTTTTCCACCCCCTTCTTTCACAACTCCATTTTTTAGAGATTTATATTCTTCTTTAAAGTCTATAAATAAGAAGTATCCAGGTCTTTTCTATACGAGGGAAGAAGGCTGAAAACTCAGAAGAAACTATTTATTATGCATTTCTGAACTTTCTTTGCATAAATTCTCTTATCTGTGAACACACTGCTACCATAAAACTTATTTTTGTCTGGATATTTTTCCCCTTACAAATGAAATCCAAAGTAAGTCTTCCTCCAGAAATCATGGACCTGCCCACCTGGCGGTTTTCTCCTTTATTTTTCTTCTCTTGTTTATAGTACAAAATCACAGTATGTTCTCTTTATTTACTGCTCACTATACTTATAAATAAAG
This sequence comes from Egretta garzetta, assembly GCF_000687185.1. Classification (NCBI taxonomy): domain Eukaryota; kingdom Metazoa; phylum Chordata; class Aves; order Pelecaniformes; family Ardeidae; genus Egretta; species Egretta garzetta. The sequence goes on from NW_009258383.1 coordinate 1,665,911, forward strand.
GATGTAAGATTATCAAGACAGAGTGGACTGGAGTCAAAGAGATGGAAGATTTATTTGAAATACAAGTTGACCGTTCCCAGCTGAGAGGAGAAAACTAGTCAGTGACTCTGAAAGTGAATAGAGTAAATAAGTGCCACAGAGAAAATGTTCATCTCTGACTCTGATTACATCCTCTGCCATCCCACCCCCAGAAAAAAAATTAAAAAAAACAAAAAACCCACACCCTGAAAGAAGTAAGATTAAAGCTAAGGACCTTTAAGTTCAGATATGTCTTTGTTTTATTACCCGTGTAGTCATTTATATTGGTGCAAAGAACTGTCCTGCTTTACATCCATGTGGTGCTCATTTCTGCACTCAGAAAAATGAGCATGCAGAAAGGAGGGCAAACAGGAGACAGAGCCAGAGGTTTTCAGTGCATTTATGAGTTCGTGTGTTCACATACAAGAGGGTTTAATTAATTACTGTTCTTGTATACAAGATATTCCTTAAAACAGCAACACAGTGTCGTGGTTTAACCCGGCTGGCAACTCAGCACCACGCAGCCGCTCGCTCACTCCCCCCCCCTCCCTCAGTGGGATGGGGGAGAGAATCGGAAAGAAAATAAAAGGTTAGAGCCGAGGGGTGAGATAAAGACAGTTTAATAAGAGAAAATAATAATAATAGTAATAATGAGAATGATAACAGAATTTACAGAATATACAAAACGAATGAGGCACAAGGCAATTGCTCACCACCCACCGACCGATGCCCAGCCCGTCCCGAGCCGCGAGCAGTCCCCGAGCCGCGAGCAGTCTCCCCACGACCGACCGACTGAACTAACCCCCCCCCAAGCATGACGTTATATGGTATGGAATAGCTCTTTGGTCAGTTTGGGTTAGCTGTGCTAGCTGTGCTGTACTCCCAGCTTGTTATGCACCTGGGCAAGCAGGAGAAGCTCAAAAAGTCCTTGAGTAGTCTGAGCACTACTTGGCAACAGCTGAAAACATCAGTGTGTTATCAACATTATTCTGGTACTAAATCCAAAACACAGCACTATGCTAGCTACTGTGAAGAAAATTAACTCTATCCCAGCCGAAACCAGGACACACAGGAACATAAAGGTGATAGCTAATGTCTGAAACCGCTTAAGTGTAATGCAAAAATACATGCCAACATCTCCTCATATTTTCAAGTCAAGGTGAGGTACCCGAAGCCTGTGACACTCCATTAATACAGAATAGTAGATGTCCATTTAACCACCCATCCGTACCTCTTTTCCAGATCAGATTCCTGCTACAGATTCCTCTTACAGATTCCTTCAATTCTTATGAGTTCTGTGGCTTCACAGAGAACAAGACATATTACTAAAACTGGATAAATCTTCTTTCAAATTAATTTCTTGATTACACCATTCAAGATTGATCCAGAACAGATTAAGGCAGTATAACTCAAGCCCTATTTAATCTAGCTGCCTGACTAATGCGTAGTTCCGTGACTTTTGCATGAAATTTGAAACAGGCGTTCCAAATTATTCGGTGAGAGAAAATAAGCCCAGCAAAGAAAAAAACATCCTGCTAGCTTTCATTAAAAATCTCATTCACACTGGCACAAAATTAATCAAGTAAAATAGGAAATGTGTCAAACCTTAAGAACCTGGTTTTTCTCCCTCCCCCAACCACCTCCCAGTCCTTCTTTACCTTTGCTGATCATTAAAGCTCTTAAATGTACTGAGAGTCCTCTACCCATGGAGCTGATAGAGTCGAAAAGGGGAATACCAAAGTATAACAACATTTTTAGTCGAAGAGTCACTAGGAACCCTTTGATGGGTTCTGCAGTGAACACACATATCCAAAGGCACCCCAGTCCTGATGGCCAGTGAAGGACTTCTGTTTATTTGCTTTTTCTTTTCCCAGGCTGTAGAGTAGAAACATAGCTGAGATTTGGTATTAGAGTCACAGGTGGCATCATTTTCAGTCACCGCTGATTCAGGCTGACATACATCTCTATACCCTATTAAGTGCAAACACTGGACTCTGTTACCCACATAATTTTAATGCTTAGCAGCTTCAGCTTTTTCTTGCTTGCTTGTTCCTCCAGCCTTCACTCTAGTTTGTCCTGAATTATCAGTCTTATAATTGCAAATTAGAAAGCCCTTCCAGGAAATCAGGGGCTTTGCCTGGGTGTCATTTGAAAGACTTCACAAGTATGGTTCTGTCTCTCTAACTGGGAAATAAACAGCATCGCTGACTGAAATTAATGGCAATGAGAGAAAAACATTTTTTGTCTTTGTCGTGTGACTCCAAATAAGTTATGGTTTATTTTCTCCTGACAGCTGGCTATCAATCATGCATGAGTCATGAAATCTTTTCATCAATATGACCGTCAATCACCAGGTAAGCTAGATGCAGGAATCTACAGATTCAGTAAAGCTGATTCCCAGCAGTATTAAATTCATCAAAGGCTTAAAGCACCATTACAATCTATTTTTTTAAAAAACTCCTTTTTTTTCCTTTTTTTTCCCCAAGACCAGATGATTGCTGCCTCCTATATTGTATGAAGAAAATTTATGAGGAATTAAAATTTCCTTCAGCTTCCTTGCTTGTAATGATTTTTTTACATGTTTTAGAGAATTTGAGGATCTTTTAATTAGCTGTCTTTAGTCACATCATGCAGCTCATTCCTCCTTTCTCAAATCCTGAACCTATATAGCAAAGCAGCTACTTGATGGGTAGCTTTGTAAAATTCATGATTTGGGATCTACTAATAATGTCTCTCAGGTCATCATTATCAAGATTTACAAGCATCATAAGGTCTTAGAGGTAACTCTACTAGCAAAAAACACAGTTATTTTAGGGTATGTTTGTATGTAAGATGACATCTCCACTCACACTGAAATTCCAGGGCATTAGACAATGTAAAATACTGGCATATGTGTGAAATTCACAGGTTCCATCTCCATTATCTGTTCTCACCATATTTAAAATAATTAAATGTCTTAGACATTTCATCTACAGTGAAAGAAAAGAAAGAACGAAGAAACTTCCCAAGTAACAGATTCTACTTCTAGGATGCATAATGAACTCCAGATTATCCAAGATTTATGGATCTACCATTTCAGGAAAATATTCAAAATGTAGTTCTTTTAAAAGTTTCAAACTTTATTAATTCAGTATTGAGTGATAGTAGATGAACAGAACATAAGAGCTAGTTATGGCAATTGCAAGAGATCAGCTGTGAATAGCATATGTGGTTCAGCAACTGGACGTTCTTTAGAAGAGAAGACATCTTCAGACATAATTCTGTCTTGTACTGTGAAGCCTTTTAAACCCAAAGTTTGAAATTGGAAAAAAAAAATGGCAAGAGAGAGCAATTTCAGTACTTCTAGAATAATCTTTTCAAAACCATGCTCTATTTGGTGTGATGCTGCCTATTTTCAAAAAAAGAACGAGGAAAAGGAGTAAGTGAGAAAAGAATGTGGGTGAAGTGAAGAAAAATAATTTTGTTCAATTTCCAGAATATGATTCAATGAAAATAGCAAATTAGATCATCCTGTCTCAGTGTGGTTCCTTATTAGGTGGAACTGCAGTGTCACTGTGAACACTATAAAGGGAAGCAAAGACTGTAACAGTCTTTGTAATCAGTTTTTAATCTTTGTAATCAGTAACAGTAAAGAAAGACTGTGATAGTTATTGGGCAGCCATTGCAAAATACCTTATTCGTATGCATTGCTCATAATCAGATGTCACTCTCTTTTCATTTTCCTCCATTAGAGACTAGAGACCTGTGCCTAACTCAAATTAGATCTTGTTTTACACTTTAAAGATCATGTTCTCCTGTGACCTCCAAAAGTAAACTAGAGAATTGGTTTCGAACCTGAGCCCAGATCTAACCAGAACTTTGTTGAGGTTGATTTGTCACAGCGTGCTCTGTGCTGGGGTGAAGGTTGTCCAGGAAGCATGTGAGGGCGTGGAAATAATTTTTTTTCCTCCTCATTCCTTTTGTACATATGCAAGCATCAATCACAAAAGCAGATGTAAAGGATGACCAGCTAAAGAAAGAAAAATGAGCTTTACTCAGCTTTATTCAGGCTTTACTATTTTTTCCTTATTTATAAAGTTATTATGAACTTCTGAAGTAATTTCCCCTTGTTCTACTTTAGAAATTCAGATCTGGAATTTTAAAGGCTAGAGAACTGGGAAAATGAGGTCACAAGAAATGAGAGAAAGAGAGATTAGACCTTCCTTAGCTGAAAGGTTACATTTCTTGTTTTGCCTTGACTTCGTCAGCAACTAATGAACTTCAATGACAGCTTTATGAAAAATATTAAAGAGCTAATGCCCTCTGCTAGGAGACACTGGAAATCATAAAGTACATTCTTGTAGGGCTTTCCACAGGTATGACAACAAAGACACATAATGCAATAACTGACATACTTCTATTTGAAAAAAAAACCAACCAACCTTGTAGTGTTTTTCATCTGCTGTGTTTTAAAGGAATCCAAAACCTGCAAGCAAATATCATACAAATCTCAAGTAAATGAGATTTTCTGAAAATAAGATTCAGGTTTTTATATCTGAGACAACTGCTAAAACAATGAGAAATCTTAACTAGAACGATTATGGTAGCATCAGCTCTGATAAGAGTTTTGTGCAGCAGTTGTGGTTTCCCACTGATGGTGGAAGGAAGGAGGACAATTGTTACATGTGCCCTTAAAGGAAGGCATGACCGGCTAGTTTAGGAAAGTTTTAAGAGGAAAGAAAAACAGCTGACAGCCACTGATAAAAAGTGAAACTAAATTAGGCACTATGAGGAGCAGAAGATATGGACCAAGAGCAAGAGGACCAGGAGACTGACAAGTTGCTTCAGGGAGAACTTGATTTGGTTTAGGCCAATTTTCAGATGGGGGTAACAAGCATAGTAAGATAAGTGAGCAGTCTCTGCAGAATTTCTGAATGACAAAGCTTGACCAGTGGAAGATTTTGAGCTCAGGTTGTCCCAGAGATGTTGATATGACAGTATGAAAGAGTCCTTATTTATTCATAAGCATGTGGCCATGCTCATTTGAAAGTGTGTGGCTACCAGCTGCTGTCGGCACTTTGGTACTGAGAAGTTGCTCATGGAGACAGATGAATTGGTGTGGTGGATTAGCCTCAGCTGGCAGCCAAACACCCACCCAGCTGCTTACTTACTCCCCCAGTAGGGCAGGGAGGATAAAAATAGGATTAATAAGAGAGCAAGAAGACTCATGGGATGAAATGAAAACAAGGAGAGCATGTCCCAATTACTGCCATGGGCAAAACAGACTCAACCTGGGAATTTAACTTAATTTATTGCTAATTTATGTAAATATTGGAGTACTTATTCAGGTATTGGGAAACAAATGTTAAAACAGTTAGGGAAAACACACCCCTCATCCTTTCCCAGGCTCAACTTCACTTCAGACTCCTCTCCTCCCGCTTGTTATAGCTGCAGGTTATGCTCAGTCCCTTCAGTCAGGCACTGTGGTCATGTATAGCGATTTATCTTCATTGCTCCTTCCTCCTCTTTTCCGCTGGTCCTCTATGGGCTGCAGTCCCTTCAAGAATATCTGCTCTGCCATGGAGCACCTCATCCTTGTCCTCCTCCACCTCTAACCTCGTTCTTCCCGTTGTTTCTCATTCCTTTGTGCTGCCTCCTTGTTTCCCACTCCTCATTCCCCCTCCAGCGTTTTCTTTGTTTTCTTAAGTATATTTTCACAGAGGCACCACCAGCATTGCTGATGGGCTCAGCTGCATCCCGTATTAGGTTTTTCGCAGAGCAAGCTGGATCTGTCTGGAGCAGGTCATGTCCAACCTGGGGCCAACCCCTGACTTCTTCTCGCAGAGGCCATCCCTGCACCTTTCCCCCTATGAAAACATGGCCACCTTCACTCAATAAAACCAGTAAAGATGAACTGATAGAGGTGACAAAAAAAGATAGTGCTATAAACTTTAATAATAGCCTGGAGGTTATAGGTGGTCTCTGAGTTTATTGGCAGACAAATCCCAAGTTCCTCTCACCCCCTACTCCCACTAACCTCATGTACCACACCTCAGGCTCCATCAATGGAAAACACTACTTCCATATATTCTGAAACCTTTTACTGGCACCCTGGCCATAGAAAAGAATGCTCTAATTATTATTTACTTGGGCTCAGGCTGACAGTGCCATGACCTTTCAGGACACTGGAAACTTGACAGATGATGGGAAAGAAATCAGTGGAAGGCTGCAAGTAACAGAGCAGTAACTATATCACACGACTGCCTGCCTCAGTCTGCGTGGCCTCGGTGAGAACAAGGAGGAAAGAGAGCATCACCAAGAAGCTGGTAGAGGAAATTCAGAGATCTGAAGGGCTCTTGCTCGGAATCTCTGAGTTTATTGGCAGACAAATCCCAAGTTCCTCTCACCCCCTACTCCCACTAACCTCATGTACCACACCTCAGGCTCCATCAATGGAAAACACTACTTCCATATATTCTGAAACCTTTTACTGGCACCCTGGCCATAGAAAAGAATGCTCTAATTATTATTTACTTGGGCTCAGGCTGACAGTGCCATGACCTTTCAGGACACTGGAAACTTGACAGATGATGGGAAAGAAATCAGTGGAAGGCTGCAAGTAACAGAGCAGTAACTATATCACACGACTGCCTGCCTCAGTCTGCGTGGCCTCGGTGAGAACAAGGAGGAAAGAGAGCATCACCAAGAAGCTGGTAGAGGAAATTCAGAGATCTGAAGGGCTCTTGCTCGGAAGGCAGCAAATGGAGTTTTGTAATTCAGAGACAACATTAATTAAGCATGAGGGCTGATCCTTCACCAATTCTTAATTAAATCATCAGACAAAAGAGGTGCTCAGCAGTGCAAACTCTTTGCACCTGACTAGATTAGCCAGAATAAGAGCATAAGGTCCTTGCAGTCTGTGAATATAGCCATATTTTATTTTAAATTTTTAATCACTTCCAAAAAGAGCCAAAAATCACTTGAATCTCTCTATACTTTAAAAGGTTCATTTGCAATGCAATAAATTTTGTGTTGTTTTTACATCACACTGTGGAAAAAACTGCTAAGAATGCCAGTGTTGGATCATGATTAGTTCCAGAAGAAGCTGGTTGCAGCTGAATAGGCCATATGAACAAACAGGATTTTTTCCAAGGCATTTATTTTTTCTTGTTTTTCTTTAAGAACTGAAAAGTCTCTGCCTACTTAGGTTTCATGGAGTCAGTCATGCTATAGTTCACTTTAAAGCTGCATAACATCTATGGCATATTATTAACTCCTTTTCTATCACCTTCATCAACATCCTTGAAACTATAAAAATGCAAAAATAAGACATTTCAAGGACAGGTCATTTTAAAAAATGTCCAGGATTGTCCAACCATTATAGTGGGTTGTCAATTCCCTTAGTTCACAAATAGCAAGTGATGAAAATTACAGAAGAAATTGCCTGTTTCTTCAATTAAAAGAGGTTGAATCAGAATTACTTTCTGGAAATGGAATGTTACTAATGCATGTGGGTGAAAACAAATGACAAGAAGTTCTGCTTTTCTTGGCATTTTTAAGGTCCTGAGAACAAAGATCAAGGCTTTGAATGCGAATAATTCGTCTTTAAAGTATTTTAAACCACTTAGAAACAATCAGTGTTGAATCTGCATTCTACTCACAGTTTGAGAAAGCTGCAGAAAAAAAGGGGGCTGTAGAGACGAAGAAATAATACGTTTGATACTAAATACATAGACTTTTTAAAAGAACTTAAAATCTATTGTTGAATTTTTGGCTAAATATTTTTGCATGAAGAAACATGGATTTCTGTATGAAATGTGTTCAGATGGCCTGGTGACCCATTTGCACACACAGTGCCAAGTCATAAGTGTGCAAATATCTGCACAGGAAGAACTATAAACAAAATGGCACGAAGTTAGTGAACATTTAAAGTTTAATTTTTATAGTATTTGCATATATTAACTAACAGGTACAGAAGTTTTCGGACATTTTGCTGGGCTCATCATGGAATGCGTACGTCAGACCAACTAAATACCTGCTTTCCTCTGAGAACAAAATAATTAATCCCAAGTAGAGATTTTAAGACATTCCTAAGAGCAGGGTTTGACTTATATTGTCCAAGTAGCATCCTATTTCTCGAATGTATTAGAAAAGTTTGCCTAGTCCATTGGACATTACTACTTTTCAATACCTGACCAAGAATTGGAGTGCATGAAGTAATTAAAAAGTGAGAACATTATGTGGGCCCGTTCCTCATATTGTGTTTGATGCAGCAGCAGAATATTTTTGGCACTTTTCACTGCAGCACTTACTGAATGTTCTCTCTTGCAGGAAAATACTGAGGAAAGAGAATTAATTAAGAGGGAGCAGTACTAGGGAGGGACACAGGAAAAATGGAAAGAGTTTATATCCAGTTCTAATTGCTTTTGAAGAACATCCTCCTCATCCATCCATCTCAAAAAGACTTACTCTCATGTCTCTGCCTTCCTACCTCCCAGTTTTTCTCTCTACATTTAATAAATGCAGAAATGCTTAAGGACATAAAGATTGAGAAAGAAATCATGGATCCTTTCAAATTCATGACAGAACTCCCACAGATGAAACACAACGAGAATTTCAACCACAGGATATTTTACTAAGGCTGCATGCATAACAGATGACATCACATAAGTAAAGTTGTGAGAGTCATGAATGTTTCCTCTCTCCACCATACCAATTCTCCCAATCTTTTCTCCTTCACAAAGAAAAGAAAAAAGGCTTTCTACTTTGCATCAGCCTCAAAGAATTGATGTTTTATAGCTTTGTTCCTTTTCCTTTTAAAAATTCAATTTCATAGAAGAAAAAGTCATTCTCAAATTGAAACTGTTTCAAAATGAAAAGTTAAATTGTTTAATTTAGAAAATGTGCAAGCAAAACATTTTTCACTTTTTTTTCCTCAATATTCTTATCTACTCCATTCATTTTAAGTTCATCCATTCATGAACTCTGCCCAGATGCATAGGCAGGATTTTTCCTTCTCTAAGCTGCATTTTTAATAAATTTACTATCTGCAAAAGCAATTCATCCACCCCTGGTGATTTTTCTCTTTTCTCAGACTATTACCTCACAAATAAAAATATTGTCTTCTATGTCTTCAAGTGTATAAATATGTCTAGAGGTATGTTATGCAGTAGTGAAGATTTCTTGATCGAGTTTTTTTATATTATAAATTAAAACTGAAAAAGTTCTGATGCAGATCTCAATGGCAACAGTTTACACCTTAAGGAACAACTCCTCCCCTGCCATATCTTTCACATATGGTCTTGCTTATGATTTTCTATTCTTATGATCAAGTTCATGGAAACATACTTTCAACACCCACATTAACAGCTCTTCTAAAAACATGCATGTTCACAAGTGACAGATATAGAAAAGAACTTCTACTGTTTTGAGATATATCCAGTCAGAAACAATTTTCCTCAAAGTACACAAGCTAGTAATAACTGAGAAAGTTCCCAAGCCAGGTAATTTTTGATTCCTATGAAATCGATGATTTGCTAGAATGACGCATGAAGCTTTATGAAAAATTATACTATATCCTATAAACATCCAATATGCCATAAAAATACAGTGGAAAGTTCATATGAAAATTCTAAATTTCTTTCTATGATACCTTGCTGTATAAAGTGATGCATTTGTCCATTGATAAAACGTAATATTTATGTAAAGTAGAGCTAATATCTGCATAAGACCATAACTCTCCTGCACACATTGATTACACAGCTATATAAACAAGGAAATTTATCTAGATTAAACATCAAGGTTTCACAAACTGGCAAGCTTGAGGTTGTTAAGTCATTAGCGTCCTTCTGTGACAGGATGATTTTTTAAAACAGCACACAAGTGTCAGCATATAATATAGCACACTTAGCAAATGTTTTTTTAACAATCTTTATTACTGATCAGTAAAGCACTGTATGAAGTATTCTGTAATACTCTGAAAACATGTATAAAGCTGGCTGTAATTAATTAAAGTAACTCAATTCACTGAAATGTATGGTAGCTATTCAAACAGCATGGTTTGTATAAGGAGAAGCTTTATTTTTGCCAACACATTTTTTTTTATTATCTCCTTCCTCTGTTTTCTTTCTCCTGCAGTAAAATCAGATTGCCCTCTGCCTCCTCCCTTCCTTGCCTTCTATTTTCCCCCAAATAAAATAATATTCATTTATTACAGAAGAGTAGGTCATGAGGAATCACCAAGCTCTTTTTTACCATTCAGCTGTCTGCAGGGTGCGATTGACTGAAGGCCCACTGGGGCCAGAGTCTTTCTATTCATTTCATGGAGCATTGGATTGAGCCCATTCCTGTACTGCACAGATACAGTGGCCTAGCACCAATTCGTTTATGCAGTTCAGCTATGACATGAGGAAGAAACTTAGCTTTTTATCTTTTCATTTTTATTTAACCACTGCATGCCCTGTGTAGTTATATAACCAGGGCCTAGTAGTTTGTCATGTACAAGGTAGTTTACAGAAAGAAAACAAAGGCAAGCTAGGTTGGTTGTGGCTAATTTAGAGACATTCTCAAATACTGAAGATACTGAAGTGTTGTCCACTTAAGAAGAAAGGCCTCTTTCAAGTATGACCTCTTGGCAAGACATGGAAGTGGTCAGTGAGGCACCCTCAATATGCAAAATGACCCAGACTTTGGAATACCAGAAGGTGCTGATGCTCATCTCCCAGCCCAGCTCGTCTGCATGATGCCATGAAGCATCGGTTCAAACTGGATGTTCGTTGAACTTTGACAGGGTGCTATAGACTAACAAACCAAAAGAGACACTGCTCACAGTAGCCAGTTCCCTGTAAGTAAAATGTTCATCAGGATGCTCTTAATCAGCTGCCTAAGTATACCCAAATTTAGCTTACCTGGGTAATTATTTCAAATGACCAAAACCTTTCTCCTGCTGAGATAAATGCCATCTGTATTTGCCTATGGACTATACAGGTCTGCAGCACTATAGCCTAGTACAATCCGGTCTTTAGCATGACATTTTTGTTTGGAGATTAGTGGAATTTTTATACTGTGACTGTACTCCCAAGTCCTCTGATTCTACAGCAGAGCCACAGTAGTCTCCTGTACTCAACTTCTCCAACCTATTTAACATTTGGTTGGCACAGTCTCCTCCCCAGGTAAGGTGAGGCAAAGGGGTTTCAACATATAGAATCATAGAATCATAGAATCATTTAGGTTGGAAAAGACCTTTAAGATTATCAAGTCCAACCATTAACCTACCACTGCCATCCCACCACTAAACCGTGTCTCTAAGCAGCTCGTCTGCCCGTCTTTTAAATACCTCCAGGGATGAGGACTCGACCACTTCCCTGGGCAGCCCATTCCAGTGCTTGATAACCCTTTCATTGAAAAAATTTTTCCTAATGTCTAACCTAAACCTGCCCTGGCACAACTTCAGACCATTTCCCCTCGTCCTATTATCCATTACCAGGAAGAAGAGGCCGACCCCCACCTCACTACAGCCTCCTTTCAGGCAGTTGTAGCAGGCGAAAAGGTCTCCCCTCAGCCTCCTCTTCTCCAGGCTAAACAACCCTATATCACCTCGCCAATGACCTTCTTAGCGCTCTGCATTCCTAAAAAAAAACCAAAAAACAACCAAACATTCTTCTGAAAAGACTGGGAGTGAGGTGACACAAGTCTGTAGCTGTCATGTAGAATATAACAAAAACCTGCAGGGTTATGCACCAAAAAAACTTATTTCTAATCTCACACACACATAAAATTGGTGCATCTCTCTTCCTGCTAGCTGGAACACACTATCTTTAAATGATTAAAGCAGTAGTCAAAACACATTTAGAACATTTCTATAACTTTATATTTGTAAATAGTATGATGAGGAGCATTAACAAGCAGACAAGAAATTGCCTCATCAAAATGATGCACCTCTTACTGTCCTCCTGAGACAATGCTGCTTAGCTCTGGAAGATCTTTTCAGCACCAGATTATGAGCAAACTTTACACAATAAGTGCAAATCATAGCATGGTTGTAGGTCTTTAAGTCTACTTCATTGTAACTTGAATCCAGTTAATGCTCAAAGACATTGCACACTTTGTTTGAATTCAGAACCCTGTTAAAAATAACCTTGGCTCATACTTGTATGAGCTTTCCTGTTCAACCTTCTGATTTACACGGGTCTTTTTGGCTCTATTGGAATAAGATAGCTACCAGAGATGAATATCCCCTTTAACAGCCAGATAAGCTCCTGACTAACCACTGCCTCTGAGGTTTTGCTAACAGGCACCCAGATATAAATGCAGTAAGCCACAGTGCAACATGAAAATGCAAGATCATAAGAACTTCTCATCTGCCCAGTTCTGCAGATCAGGTTTTAGTCAGTTCTTTGCCTACTTTGGGCAAAGTACAGTCACATACAGATCATGAGAGAAACATGCCTTTGGTCCCAGAAAACCAAGTTTGAAGTTAGTGTGATGTGTTCAAACTTAGACCCAGAAGTGCTTGTGAGACATCGTTTCAAACATAGGAACAGTCGTAATTCCCACAGCAGATAGCATCCTTCCAAACAGAAAATTGACACCCCATGGATAAGGAAGAAATACCACAAAGAATATAGGACTCCTGAGTTTGGGTGTCCCTGGACATGTCCTCTTTTTCCACCCAGAAGCTTTTTTGGAAAAAATCTGAGTACTAAGTATTTGCTTCCAGACCTTCTGTAGCAGATGGCACAAGGCAGCAGGATGTCAAGAAATCTCAAGCATGTTCAGCATAGACTGTCAAACCAGGACAGGTACAACAAGCTGTGAATTTGGGGCCACTGTTAACAAATATGGTATCTAAAAAATACCAGGAAGCAGAACTTTGGCCAGAAATAAAGATATAACCAGGGGATATGGCACAAAAGAAGCTTTCACAGGGAACACTTTGAGTAAAATAAATAAAGTTCAACTCAGCTGAGATGCAGGTACTCTTAAATTGGGTGCTGCTAAACATGGTAATATTGCCTTATTTCCAGCAATTCTGTCTAGCTTTTTGAATTGATTCCTTATCAGCAGGCTGATTTGTATCAATTTTAGGCTTTTATGTGAGTAATATTACTGCTCCTGTATGACTTTGGTTGTACAGAGGAATTGTATAGACTGTCAATATTTAAAATTCTGTGTAGATGATGGACAAAATTGAGCTGGAAGAATTTTTCCGAAAGACATCAATGGCTATCAGCAAGCGAGCCACTGATCTTGAATGAGCACAGATTTTCTTCAACTTGATAGGTGTCTGTGCCCCTAGATGCACTGGGAGGGGTAGTTCCTTTACACAGCAACAAGTAAAAGCAGTGGGAAGAAGCCACTCAAGGCAGCAAATTCCATCCGAGTCTAAGCCACACTAACTGAAGTGAGCCAGGAACCTGGCTTACCAATTTGGTAATGCCCATGTGAAAGATGGCAACACACCAGTTCCTGAGCTGTTTCTAATCTCTATGCCAAGTGATTCAGCAATCCACTGATTTGATATCAACAACCCTGACCTGAAAGTGGCTACCAACACAGGGATTAAGGGATTGCTTGGTTACAGCTGTGTGCTGCTGTGCTTTGCAGGAAAAAAAAAAAAAAAAAAAAAAAAAAAAAAGAAAAAAAAAAAAGAAGCAGTAGAGAGTGAAAGAACAGTCATGAGGCTGACCCTGACAAGGCAAGGGCAGATGCAGCCACACTGGGAATGTGGGAGCAGGGCAATCACTACAGCATCACAGGATGGGAACACTCCCACTGCAACAGTCTGGAAAATGAGGGGGCTACCACCTGCTTAGCTCCCTGATAACTGCAATCCTGCAAGGAGCAGAGGCAATATATACAAAAGACAACCTTGGAAAATGTGCACAAGGAAAGAGTAAGCAGCTTCCATTGCACTCAGAAATCTGTGCAAAGTCTTTTAAACATAAACAGAATGTAGCAGAGAATTACCTGACCCAAATCAGCAGTTTCCCTTTCAGCAGAAATAATTCACCGTGGCCTCATATATTGGTCAAAAGGTAAAGATTTAAAGACAAGTATGGCACAAAAGAAAAAAAAAAGCTGCTGGAAGTGTTCTGGTTTGGATAGCACAGAAAAGAGCAGAACCAGAAAAACAGAAATCCAGCCCTACAGTTTTGTTAATTAAAAAAGCAAGCACAGCACAAAGTGAATACTTTATGAAAGGCAGTATTGAAAACCATGAAATATCTTTGCAGGCTCTTGATGGTAAAATTATTCCAAATCCAGGAAAAAGAGCTATAATGGTGACAGCGTTTTATTAAACAGGAAGAAAAAAAAAAAGCTACAAAGGTAGGTTTAATAGGCACAGGAGAACACATAAAACACTGGAAAAGGAGTATAATGTGTTATTTTAAATATACTATACTGTAACTGGCAAATGCTAGTCTAGCAGGGTTTAGTTTAACATTGAAGTCACTGGAGATGGGGGCAGTGTTTGAGTGGTGTAAGGTGTTTTCCCTGAGTAGAGGTGGGTGGAACTGCCTCTTGGGAAACAACTTGCTTGTCAGAGTCTAAATTTTCATGGGAAAGTGTCTTATTGAGAACACTGTTCAGGTTCAGGATTATTTTTGTGGTAAATGAGAGTAAGAAGGTAATTTTCCAGATTAACCTACTGGTTTGGACACTTAACTGAGACTTAGGACCAAATCCCTCAACTTGGCACAACAGCATCTAGTATCTCATCCTCTACATGCTCAGTATTCAGGCCATCCACATCAGGGGCAAATGCTGTAGATTATGAAGCAGGAACCGTTCTGGGATGGGATAGGATCAAAAGAACCTTAGAGACGTGGGTAGATAAAACCATCCCATGCTGGACAGCCTTATGCTTCACTGTACATTGATGCACATTTATTGAAGGGCAAGGAGAAATTTGTATTAAGAACTCCAAATGAGAACCACATGGCATTGCAGTCACCTGGTAGCTGTGGCACGGTCACGCTTGGCTATTCCTCAGGGAACTGAAGGCAAAGCCTGGAAGGTGACTGCTAGAGTGTTCTGAGAAGCACAAAATCATATGCTATACAAGGCCCATGTAATTCAATTCCCAGTAGCATATGTGGTCCACTCTACGGTGTGCTAGACTGTAATGCCTACATTAGCAAGTATTTTGCACAAGCTTCTATATTTACACTGCAAGTAATTCAGAATTTTTCTTCAAACTACATTTAGTTTGATGCCCTGTAATGCACTTTCTGTAGTTTATAGATGTCCAAGGTACATAGGTACCCACGTATATTCAGGAAAGGCTGGAGGATATTTTGGCCCTCACCTGAAGAGGAGCTCTTGTTTAGTTTTCCACAGAATGGATTCTGGTTCATACACAACAAAACCAAGCCAAGACATAGCAGGAGGCCAGCAGGGGATATGCTTCCAAATCGGACTACTGCTCTGAATTAAACCACCGATGTAGATGCGGTCAGTGCCATCTCCACCAGATATCTGTAAGGCCAACAAATCTTATGTTTTCTGAGGTTCCTGACACAGACCTGGTTTATGTCAAGAGGTTTGCACACATGGTGTTCAAAGCTACTACTTCTCACTTTGGCATAGTTGGGGTTAAGGCTGAAAACAGCCTGGCACAAAGAAAATAGTCATGGAAAAAAACCATTTTTTTTTAAACCAAGGAGTCCAGAGTGTGAATCAGGAATCATCAAAAGTGGTTCAGATGATAGCTCAACTAACTGACCAGCAAACAAACATTGTATGAGCAAGACTTACCACCCAAGAAGCCTCTGACCCACAGGGAAGATGACATACTGAAGTGCAGTAGTAGCTCTTCAAGATGGCCAGCAAATGTTTGGTTGAAAACAGCCCTTCTGCTGTGAGATATTTAGACAAAAGCACACATGGAGAAAGCACCATTTTTATGAGCTCTGGCAAAACCAACTCTGCACTCAAATTCCTCAGCCAAACTCCGTCACAAATTGCTTTAAAATTTGTTGTGCATCCTCGTCTTAGTATTTCCTTCATGCATTGTCTTTCAGCTTCCATCTTCTTCCTCTTTTATCCAGGAAGAAAAATGTCAGTCTAAACCATTTGGACTCAAAGTCACTGCCAATACTTCTAGTTTCAACAAGTACAATCATTTTCATTAAGTTTATGTGAAACTTCTTCCTGGGAAGGAAATAGGGCATCTCATGACAGGCACCAGGCCCATTTAAAGAATAGCACCTGCACTTACTAGGGTTATAACTCACAGGGAGAGATAAGTATATTCCTCGGGAGAGGAGAGAACATGTTTTCAATACCATTGCCCTTAGGGGTCTACCAAGCATCCACTGCCACGGTCAGGCTCCTTGCTGTCTGTGTTTCCTTGCTCAGCCAGGGTTTCCCAGCTGGGGAAGTCACCCTGCACTATTGAAGATACCACTCTGTTCTGCTCAAATGCTGTAGACGAAGCAGAAACTTCAAATTATCACCCTCTTTTGGCAAAAAAAGAAGAAAAAAAAATATATACAAAGCTCAGATACGTTCTTTCACCTAAAACCTGTTCATTTGATGACTTTCTACCTAAAACAACTTGTGTAGATCCAGCGTCATGATTCAATGGCTTTTTCATCAGCAATCTTATTTTAGGAACCTACTTTTCCAGAATAGTCACCCTTCAAGAAGTTTTCCATGAATCCTGGTGACTGAGCACCCACAGATCTTCTTTATGGCACCATTCCTTCATCATCTCAGATCTTACCTAGAAACTGTGACCGTTCTGAGGAGCACATATCCATCTTTTTTTTTTTTTATAAAAGAAGTCTTTTGCCTTTCCCAGTCTGCCACATCTTCCTGGCCTCAGAAAATGTGGCAATGTGACACATGGATCCCTCCCTCCAGATCCATTTCAACTCCAACTGCTGTGGTTGTGACTCTGACAGACAGCTCACCACTCCATTTTCGGGGGCCGGTCCGATGACAGGTTTGTCAGCTTTTCTTAACAGGAGTCCCCAGTCACACAGCTCTGCCTCTTTCTGATAGTGGCATGCATCTTCAGTCCTTTTCCTTCTGCTCTGCCTTCTGCCTGTAGATCTTTCTTCCTTCTGTTCCCATCCTCTCACACAGACTTCTGCACACTGGCCTTGTTTCTCCTCAGACTCATCTCTCTATGCTGGCTTGTGTTTTGTTTTGGGTTTGGGTTTGGTTTTTTTTTCGTGGGGGATTTCTCTTTTTTTTTACATAAGTATTCTTCCCTTCTTCATTTCCACTACAATTTTTCTCCTTATTCTTCAGCAAATCTTTTCATCGTCTCTTTCTTTATCTTTTTTCCCTTATCACTTCCCCAGGTCTCTCCTCCCACCCAGGAACCTTCCTCCCACATAAAAGTTCCAACTTCTGGTAGCACTCTCAGAGTTACTATTTAGATACTTTGGAAACTACTATTTATTTTATAGCACATTTTGACATTCCTGTTTACTAGCTGTTGGGTTAGTGATAATCAGTAGTCACTTGCACACACCTGTTAAGTTTACAGATATATACATTAGAATATTTGAATTTCTGGTGTCCCAGAACAGTGCTAGCTTATTGACTGAAGCATTCTTGCAAGATTACATCATTGATCTGTTTTGGAGCTGAGTATTTTCGGGCTTCAGTACTGAGCTTCATTTCATAATGGGCCAAATCTTGCTTGCTTTATTCTCTTGGTACATGCATTTCACTCTTTGCAGGAAGAGCAGTGAAAATTGCAGCAAAAAAGTTAAGCATTTGACTCTCTTATTAATAAACTCTGAAAGTAGCATGGGCTTCTCCATTTATCCTTTCCATATTGTAACAGTGCAATTGTATCCTTTGTTTCAAAAGGAAAATCACAGCAAAAAAATTGTCCAAAATAGCCAGCTGTCAGACTGGATATGACGCTGCATTGTGCCTAAAGTCAGTGAAAACAGGATTATGCCAAGTTTGAGTGAAAAACATAAAATTTGAAATGTTTCTCTATTTCATTTGGAGTGTAACAATCTAGTTTCACTTACAAATCACTGAAATGCTACTAGCTTTTCAATAAGGTTTTATTTTTTATATATATCTATACAGAAAACAGGCCATTGTTTGCTTATAAACAACTCTAATTTTGAACAAAATCCCCAACACAATTCTACGGTGCATCAGAAGGAAAAGGGCAAAATCCTCTCCAGCAAGGAAGAAGGTATTCTTGACTCCTGTTTCTGTCCAGAAACCCAGGAACAGCTGAGCGTGCATAAGAACCTCCTCCTGCAGGCCTCCTTACAAAATCAGAGATACAGGCCTCCAGATATGGGAGCAAACAGCACCTGCTTTACCTTCTCCAGCTTCTCAGCCAGACAGCGCACCTCCACCTGCCTGCCCTAAACTGCTGACGGTTCGGTTTTACCCTTGCTTCAGCTCTTGCTTCACATTAAGATTGCAATGGCCACACTGTCCAGGTCCTCTAAGAAGCTGATTTCATTTCTACTAAATTCATCAACTATTGGGTGAGGTATCTTCAGACACCTGTGTTGCCTAAATGACTTTTTCATAGATACACTTGATAGGTATCACTGATAACTGAGACACCTAATTCATGAACAACCCTGTCCTGTCTTGGTGCAGTTGCCTAATTCCCCAAAGTTTCAATTTTGCCTCATCAGCCAACACAGGAGCCTGATTCTTGGGGGAATCCACTCCTGATAGCTTGGAAATGAAGCTTCTGAAGTAAGAATTTGGCTCTTTTGGCAAATTCTGACCCTTCATTTTGGCTCTTCAGCACAAAGAGAAACAGAAAGAGGGAGGGAAGGGATTTCAGACAAGGAACAGCTGTTAGCCTTGATTAGGTAGGGCCAAGAAACAGACATTGAGCTTAATGGGGTCAGCCCTGAGAGCTGTGTGGGTAGGCATAGTGTGGGAAGAGACTGGGCTGAGCCTGGATGAAGGATAAGGGAGAGACAGAGAGAGACCTGATTACAAATGGAAATAATATACAAATAGAAAATCAAATACAGAATTCAGTAAAAAATATTTCTTAACTCCATGTCCTAGAACTTAATATATTAAACGTGACAGATTCTTATCAGCTTCATAAATCTGTCTTGTGGAGTTCACTCTAGTACTTATAATGCAATTGTCATTGCAAATTCATCTTGTATTTCCTCAGTAACCAAAGAAATTTTAGGTTACAATCTATCCATACTAAAACAATAAAATATCAAGTCTCCATTTTCTTTTCTAAAGAACAAACCAGGCCACTGTACGTATTCTGCATAATAGACCAGCTTCTTTATAACAACGTATCAACAATGCAATTCACTTAGGGCTTCTTTTGCCTTCCTTTGTACCTTTTGCAAAGCTGAAACATCTGGTAGAGTCAACAGAGTACGTATAAAATACTTGCAGGCAAAGTGTTTTTTTCACTTTCAGGTTTCAGTGTTAGACTCAGTAACATCTTTACAATGAAGATAATCCCACACTGGAATATCAAATATTCTAACGATGTGGCAACTTCCAAGGAAATGCAAACTTTTGAGCAGGTTCTCCCCACACAGAGTGAGACATGGACTCCAATAAGTCTGGTGAGTCCTGTAAATATTCAGTTATATCCTTCATTAATTAAGCACTAAGAAATGCCATCTGCAGCTATTTGATTTCAATGAAAATGGTGAAGTTTCAAGATGATAAAAATCACAGCTGACCTTACGTCTACTTGGCTTTACCCTGCTCCCGTTCTGCTACAGACCTGCTGCTGAAAAGGTAACCAAACTTCATCTTGCTTTCCATGTTGGAACAAGGTATGACAAAATTTCTAACTCACTTCCTGAGTGATGACAGTTTCATGACGCAGCACACTCGCTGGAAAAAAAACCAATTTTTCAGGAATGAGGACTCTGTTATTGCTTGGAAGTAGAAAATTCCTTTTACTGAACCAAAGCAATGATAAAGGATTTAGAAAGTCCTGATGCTCTCAGCAGTCACATCCATGGAATAAATTTGGCTAAGAGAGCTAACCTAGTTCATTTCATTTTTCTGGTTATCTGAGGTGGAGAGGACAAACTCTTCAAAGAGGACTTCACAGGGCAAATGATCTGAGTTCATATATAAATGAAAGAGGGAAATGTCTTCATAAAAAACATTTTTACAAGACTGCCACTAACAAGTCTAACTTCAGTTGGTATCAGATATGTATCATGTCAGCAATTTGGAAGACAGAATGATGCTGTTACTGAGTCTTTTTGAGTTACCCTTGAAGATTTAAACAGCAGTGATGTAGCTTTTATAGTTTCGTTTATTTTCATTTCTAATGACAGTAAGCTCATGATTTATCTAAACATCAAAAATGTGTAAAAAGGCAAGAAGAAAATAGAATAATTACTTTTGGAAGACATGTTAGAGTTCAGGAGGTATCCAGTGAGAATTGAAAGATTTTTAAAAATGCAGAATTATGGTAATTATGTCTTACTACCTGGTGTGTACTGTGCATAGTGAATTATCTATAGTTAAAAACATGGATTGCCTAGAGCAGCCCTCATTACAAGAGTAAAACCAGTCATGAATGTACCAGTATAAATCACAGAAGAGACATACGTATAGTGTCAGGAGTCTGAAAAATTGTGAGATGCTCTTTATTACTCTTTTATATGAAACAGGTATTTTCTACAACGATAGCTTCCTAAACGGGGTACTGTGACGTTCACTTCCAGTCGTGCAGTAAGTTCAGTGAGATCAGCCCAGCTTCATGAGCTGGACTGCCTTGGATCTTAAAGGAAGAACTGGCAAGCCTGGAGACTGTTCCCTCCCCTGTTAACCTTCCTCTGAGCAGACAGACAAGTGCATATTGGAGGCAACTGTAGATCCCCAGCTATGCTCTCACCTGGTGAGACATGACCCTATGTTGATCCAAAAACCACATGACCACATTATCAGATTATCAGGTCAGAGCTAACATATTTTTTCCGTCAGTGGAATTTATTTTCTCAGCCTGAATACAACCACAGTTCTGCAAATTTTGCTTTTCTGGGAGTGCAGCAGAGCAAGGGAACATTCAAGGCCAGGTTGGATGGGGCTCTGAGCAATCTGATCTAGTCAGCAGTGTCCCTGCTCACTGCAGGGGGGTTGGACTAGATGACCACTAGTGGTCCCTTCCAACCCTAAACATTCTATGATTCTATGATTCTATGATTCTATGACCCTATGTTGATCCAAAAACCACATGACCACATTATCAGATTATCAGGTCAGAGCTAACATATTTTTTCCGTCAGTGGAATTTATTTTCTCAGCCTGAATACAACCACAGTTCTGCAAATTTTGCTTTTCTGGGAGTGCAGCAGAGCAAGCCTGTGTCTATGTCTCTGGCCACATACACATACGTAGAACAAGAATGCATTTCACACTGGACATCTAAGGATGTAGCACCTTCTAGCCACAAAGGTATGAGCACACGTTCACTAAGAGTAAAAGGTTACCATTCCTTTTTCCCTGATTTAGCCATTGCCTCCTTTTGTTTACTGTAATTCCCCTATCGCATTTTCCCTATCACTTGCTGCTTGCCTGTAACTTTCATCTTTTTCTGAAAGGAAATCTACCATAGAAATCTTAAATTTTGCTTCAATAGATTCCCCTCTTACTTTTTGCATATGTTTATTTCTAATGTTTAAAAAGATTCCTCAGGCTTTTCCTTTACATCAGGTTCCTCAGACTTATCAAACCATTCTGTTGGGATGTTCACCACCGTCACGCAGAGTACTGAATACCAGAAAGATGCCTTCTACCATCGCCTAGTCCGTTGATATTCTGATCTCACTGCAAGCTGTTTTCATTTTTCCTACAAAACATATAATTGTACTGATTTGTTTCAGGAATTTCCCTCAGGAATCTCTAAGTAGTATGTATTCACAGAGGAAAAAAAAATATTTCATTTCTTTGCATTGATTGATGTACATTTATCATCTGCTGCAACCTGTAACTGAATAAGCAGAATGTTTTTGAAGTCTCTGTGCTCTTTCAGTTTCTTGTACCAACACTAGCAGTGTTAAATGCTCTGTGTGACTTCTGATCCTGATTCATCTCATCTACGGGGGTGGAATAGGGCAGAGGAACTTGTTACAACTTTGCAGACTCTGAGCTCTTCAGCTGTGAAACTGCTTGGCCTGTTGGCCACCTGCCAGCGGAGAATAGCCAGAGCGCTTCCAGAAGCAAGGCACGTCTGCTAGCTTAGTGTGCCCTACAGTGGAGAAATGCCCAGCTAGTAGTCATACAGGATATGATAAAAGAACAGAAAAGAGAATGCACCTTTTATTTTCAATTGACTGATGCAAATTGTGCAAATACATACCAGTACCTAAAAGCATATATTCATTTTGCACATGCACACATGTCAGAAAATAACAATTTGTTGAGATGTTCATGTGTATTATGAAAGTAAGGTAGAGAAAAATGGACTTATTAGGACTAATTGCTAATCAGCAATGCAAGTCCTCCTCGAAATTCTTCTCTTCTCTTCTCTTCTCTTCTCTTCTCTTCTCTTCTCTTCTCTTCTCTTCTCTTCTCTTCTCTTCTCTTCTCTTCTCTTCTCTTCTCTTCTCTTCTCTTCTCTTCTCTTCTCTTCTCTTCTCTTCTCTTCTCTTCTCTTCTCTTCTCTTCTCTTCTCTTCTCTTCTCTTCTCTTCTCTTCTCTTCTCTTCTCTTCTCTTCTCTTCTCTTCTCTTCTCTTCTCTTCTCTTCTCTTCTCTTCTCTTCTCTTCTCTTCTTCTCTACCGCCAACTTACTACACTATTCAGAAAGATCTTAAGCCACCAGCAGTGTTAAGAGAAACTCTGAAAAATGCTTTTTGAGGTTTTAAACAGAGCACTGTTGTGAAAGTTCATTTCCATGAGGCTTTGCCCTGTGCGAGCCTCCAGTTCCCAGGGAGTCAGTCCTCAGGGACTGCTCTTCTCTATTTCTTCTACAAGAAAAGTTCTCTCTCAGGCTGTTCTAAGTATTGGTGTTTGGTAATGAATAAAACAACTTTTCTGACAATATGAAACTTGTTCTCAGTAATGTTTTCTAAACACTTGCTCTCTTACTGCTCTACAGTATCCCTCCCTCTATCATGTGTTTTGTTCCCCTGTGGATTTGCTTCTGAAATCCTGTAAATAATATCAGATTTAGAAGTAATTCCCATGCTCCTACCTAAGCAGCAAATCATAGATGTGAAGTAGTGAAGTTCTTTTGCTATTTACCAGAATCCAGAATTCTGCAGTAAACTAACAAAATTACAAAAATAAAATAAAAATGTGTAAGCTCATAAGTCAAATTAATACTCTTATTTCCACATGCAAAGGGAAAAGAAATCTACAAAGTCACACATAGCATGCGGAGTTAGACCAAATCATAAAAAATAAGGGAAATATTTTAATTTTCCATTTTGTAGAAACATTTTAATGATATAAATTCTATTAATCTAATAGACGTAAATGTGAAGGTTCTTTACACAGAGAAAACCTTTCATGAGATTTTTTCTCTCTTCCACTATTAACATTAATACCCTAAAATATAGTCCATCTGTAGCTATAGAAAGTCACAAACAAACAGGCTTTTAAATTGAATGCTAATTTCCACAAGAAAATGACATTTGTAATTTAAATATAAGCTTTTCACATGAGGCTTATTAGCTGTGTTTTAATCTGCATTAGTCTGGTTAAAATATCCAATTTCCTTTTTTTCTCCTGTGAGCCTACCAGACTTTCTTTAGCCATTAGCAACAGTAATAGCAATTAGCAACATCACTTCCAGCACACAGCCATTTCAGGCTTAGCTGTGTAGGCTTCATGTTTAATGAATCCGAGCATAACTAGGAAGGCATGAAATAGAAAATATGATAATCACAGAGGAATGGCAGCCTCCACGTAACAGTCCACGGTAAATCTTACCTGTCCAGTTCCTGGACTGTTCCAGCTCTACTTGGCCCATAATTTGAGTGTGAGGAAAACTAGCATTTAGTTTCCTGTGCTTTTCCTTAACCCTGGGAGAAGTAGGGAATTTCTCTGTGGCTTTTGCCCTGACCTGCCAGCATCCACTGCTCCATCAGTCCCAAGCAAGAGCTCTCAAACAGGTCACCATCACTGGTGCCCCCTACTGCCATCATGTTATCGAGCTTTTCACCCTAGCCAGGCTTAATAAAATGCACAGGTTCACAGCACTTCTAAATACCAGATTGTTTAAGCTAAGTCTCTAGATACAGACTATGTAAACCTCAGCAATATTGCTTAGCAAACAGATGTAATTTTAGTTTTTGTACTTATTTTCTCAAAGCAATGCTTGAAGAGTGATGGTATGCAATGGTTCCTCTATCTCAGCACTCGTTAGATCAGCTAGCACTTAGTGCTGTCATAGGCAAATTCCAGGAGCAGCTGCTGTGTTGGGAACAGAAAAGGTAGAGCTATCAGTGAAGTTATTCCCACTGAAATCTTGCAGAAGCTGTGGAACAAGCTGGGTCCTGAGCCACTGCCTTCCCAAGAGCAAAGTTGCTTCCCAGAGCAGTGAGAAAACTTGCTTCATAGCAGCAGCGGGCACTGAGCAGAAGGTTTCTGCTGACTGGCTTCATGCTGTGTGGGGGACAGGCTTCCAGTGAATTCTTCCAGGCATGGGAACCACAGTCTCCTACACAAGGGGACTCTGTCTGCTTCCTCCTCTAAGCGAACATATTCATAGGTGGGAGCCTGGACTCGGCAGCTGCCAGATGCTCTTCCTTCACTGGACGGTAGAACAAGCAATGAGAGCTCCAACTCCCAGAAACCAAGCAGAAAGAAAATTATTAGTTATAATGCCAGGAATAAAGAAAATTTCTTCCCGGTCTAGAGGGGACTAGAGAAAAGCCAGTTCATCCTAACTTTGGTCTACATTGTATACAGAAAGCACTGTAACTTTGTAGGAAAAGGAATGGGTTTGGTTTGGGTTTTATTCAGCCAGCAATGGCAGCACTTCCTTCAAAGGAATTGGGTCACCATTGGCTAATGATTACTGAAAGCATCAGCTGCACAGAAACAGCAGCAACTCCTAATAAACATCCATCAAAAGGTAATGGTCTGCATTATTAAAGTGAAAGCTACACAGGATGTTTGGTAGCAATCATTCATTTTTGGTATAACAAAACATATCAACAAAGTGAGATTTTCAGGATACTCAGCTTCATTAAAAATATGATTCATCCTTTTCTCTGTCCCCTCCCTCTAACACATTTAGTGATGGGAAGGATATTCAAATACCAAAGCTAATCTGAAATCACTAAAAAGAAGGGCTTAGGCTGGAAGTAGCTGAAAGTTCTATATTTTGATGGATGCCCTCTAAAAAATAAAAAACAACAACAAACAAACCACAAAACACAAACAAATCACCTCTTTCTATTTACTGGCAATGTGATAAGTAGTCTCAGCCCAGAATTCAGCAGATGGCCAATGCCTAGGACTCAAACTTGTCCTCATTTCTCCTGTCCCATAGTCCTATTACTCAGGGATGTCAGTGGTGGGGTCATGTAATACAATTTAAACAGTCATTTCCCATGTTTCTGTAAATAAGAATAATTCTCCAGCACTTCTAACATTCTGCCTTTAAAAAAATTTCCTTTAGATGAGGCATTTTTTATAAAATTTGAGCTTTATACAATTCTGTCTTTACTAGTCTTGTTCTCACATAGGATTTCAATAAGTATATCAGAGAAATCAACAGAAAAATCAGATTGTGAGTTAAGAGTCTTCCCACAAGATTTTGCATTAACCCTACACTGAGAACATTAACTCCTTTGAAAGCAAAAGGAAACAACTCCACAGTTCACTCCACAAGTGAGTATGGGTTCCAATCCACCCTCAGGAGCACTTTCTGAATCCCATTAAAATTGGAAGAATGGCTCAAGTTTGCATACGGAAAATTACCCTGCTGCTTTTTCAAGTATACAATAGGGAAGTAGAGCCAACAAGAATGGAAATGGCATTCTTTTAACAAGACGATTATTTAATACAAAGCCTCTTTGGGGAAAATGTGAGCAATCTGATCTAGTTAGCAGTGTCCCTGCTCACTGCAGGGGGGTTGGACTAGATGACCACTAGTGGTCCCTTCCAACCCTAAACATTCTATGATTCTATGATTCTATGAAAATAAGGAAGGCACTACCAAACCTACATAACTGAAATTTTCCCAGGGTTTAATGTCATATAAGCTATTTTTCTTGGGATTTTTGTTTTGGTTGTTTGGGGTTTTTTTGATCTGTAAAACAGCCCTCTCAAAGCTGGATAAATGTTGCAAAAGAAGCATTCACTCAGACTCCGAATGACTTGAGATTTAGCATTTTTGCCCCCCTGATAATTGTAAGTTTCCATCGATGCCTATAAACTCTCACATACTCTCATCTCTCACATACACTTTTCACATAATGCCTGTAGTGATACATGAGAAAAAACACATGAGGCCCCTGAGAAGGAACTGAGGAAAGGAGGAGAAGTATGAGAACAAGATATTTCACTATTTGTCACATGACCATTTATGCTGTCTTTGAAGGTCTCATTCTTCCAAACAAGAAGCAAGGCCAATGTAAGATATAGATATGCAGTCCTGCAACACATAAAATGAGCATCCTTCATAAAGTTCTTATTTATGAAATAGTTTTAGAATCATAAAATCATAAAATCATTTAGGTTGGAAAAGACCTTTAAGATCATCACGTCCAACCATTAACCTAGAACTGCCAAAGTCATCACCAAACCATGTCCCTAAGCACCACAGCTACCGTCTTTTAAATACCTCTAGGGATGGACACTCGACCACTTCCCTGGGCAGCCTGTTCCAACGCTTGAAAACCCTTTCAGTGAAGAAATTTTTCCTAACATCCAGTCTAACCCTCCCCTGGTACAACCTGAGGCCATTTCCCCTCGTCCTGTCACTTGTTAGTTGGCAGAAGAGACTGACCTCCAGCTCCTTTCAGTTGTAGAGAGTGATAAGGTCTCCCCTCAGCCTCCTCTTTTCCAGGCTAAACAACCCCACTTCGCTCAGCTGCTCTTCATAAGACTTGTGCTCCAGACTCTTCACCAGCTTTGTTGCTCTCCTCTGGACATGTTCCAGCAATGCAACATCTTTCTTGTAGTGAGGGGCCCAAAACTAAACACAGTATTGAAGGTGCAGCCTCACCAGTTCCAATTACAGGGGTACAATCATTTTCCCAGTCCTGTTGGCCACACTATTCCTGACACAAGCCAGGATGCTTGACCCTCTTAGCCACCTGGGCACACTGCTGGCTCATATTCAGCCAGCTGTCAACCAACACCCCCAGGTCCTTTTCCGCCAGGCAGCTTTCCAGCCACTCTTCCCCAAGCCTGTAGCGTTGCATGGGGTTGTTGTGACCCAAGCGCAGGACCCAGCACTTGGCCTTGTTGAACCTCATACAGTTGGTCTCAGCCCATCAATCCAGCCTGTACAGATCCATCTGTAGAGCCTTCCTACCCTCAAGCAGATCCACCCAGCTTAGTGTCATCTGTAAACTTACTGAGGGTACACTCGATCCCCTCATCGAGATCATTGATAAAGATGTTAAACAGAACTGGCCCCAACACTGAGCCCTGGGGAGCACCTCTCGGTGCCAAATGGATGTAACTCCATTCACCACAACTCTTTGGCCCTGGCCATCCAGACAGGTTTTTACCCAGTGAAATGTATGCCCATTCAAGCCATGAGCAGCCAGTTTCTCCAGGAGAACGCAGTGGGAAATGGTGTCAAAAATTTTACTAAACTCCAGGTAGAAAACAGCCACAGCCACTAAGCAGGTCACCTTGTCATAAAAGGAGATCAGGTTAGTCATGTAGGACCTGCCTTTCATAAACCCATGATGACTGGGCCTGATGTCCTGGTTGTCCCGTACGTGCTATGCAATGCCACTCAAGATGATCTGCTCCATAACCTTCCTCAGCACCGAGATCAGGCTGACAGGCCTGTAGTTCCCCATATCCTCCTTCCGGCTCTTCTTGTAGATGGGTGTCACATTTGCTAACCTCCAGTCAACTGGGACGTCCCCAGTTAGCCAAGACTGGTGATAAATGATTGAAAGTGGCTTGGTGAGCACTTCTGCTAGCTCCCACAGTACCCCTGGGTGGATCCAATCTGGCCCCATAGACTTGTACATGTCTAAGTGGCTAAGCAGGTTGCTAACCACTTCCCCTTGGATTATGGGGGCTTCATTCTGCTCCCCATCCCTGTCTTCCAGCTCATGGGGCTGGGTACCTGGAGAACAACTGGTCTTGTTATTAAAGACTGGGGCAAAGAAGGTAAATTAAGTACTTCAGCTTTTTCCTCATTCTTTGTCACTATATTTCCCCCCACATCCAGTAAAGGATGGAGATTCTCCTTATGCCTCCTTTTGTTGCTAATGTATTTATAGAAACATTTTTTGTTGTGTTTTATGACAGTAGCCATATTAAGTTCTAGTTGGGCTTTGGCCCTTCTCATTTTCTCCCTGCATAACCTTATGACATCCTTGTAGTCCTCCAAAGTAATAAATATTAGCAGCAGTAGAGGTGGCTTTGCCTGACAATTCAGGCATAAGTAATAATGAGTCCTAATTATTGAAAAATTTCTAATTGCTACAAATACTGAGCAGGTGGCCATGGATATCACACACTGATTCCCAGTTTGAAAATATTTAAGATGTTTTCTAATCAAAATCTTCCTCAACTCTCTCCTCAGTTCCTAGTTGAAAGGCAAATCCTGTTAAAAGAATTATTTTGAAATTTGGCACAAATAGCATATAAACAATAGCAGATTTTTGCCCAAATTGGAGAGACTTGTGCTGATGCTGGTTCATGTTATCAGATATAAACATTTGTTCTCTCCAGAAAGCTTATGAAACAGTAAATTCAATACCTGAGGATAAATCCTCTTTATGCTAGAGGCACAGTAATTAACTAACTTTTGTTTTCCAGTAATGCACACACATGTAGACACACACATGGACACATGCACATACACAGAGTAAGAAGGAGATTTTTTGCCTTGCCAATTCTGCTTTGTAGCATTCTGACACAACAAAAGAGGACTGTCAGGTTCCACAAATAATTCCTACAAATAATCCAAAAGAACACTTTCTTCCATTGAAACATAATGTAGATAAACACTGCTTTTGTCCTCTAGACACAGTCTGGGCTGGTCTACACATCACTGAGGATGGAACCTTTGAGAACCAGCTCTTTGGAGGGCAGCTGTTGTGTGCCAACATTTGAAATGTTAGCAAACGCTAAGAGCATTTTGGCTGTGGGCTCTCTCAATATCAGGCAAACACAGGATGTTCCCAATCTTCTCAGCCATCCCCACCCTAGATCTGTTCCTGAAGTGTGTGGATCACTTACCACAGAGTATCAAAGCACAAACATTATAGCCAACTTACTTCTCATAAGGCAGAAGAAATTCTTCTTCCATAAAATGAAGTCTAAAAATGTTTTTTCCTCTAAGTCTGAAGATAATGAATTAATTCCTAAGGTTGAGACTCTGATTCATGGTAATGCTGACCATGCTGGCAATCTGGAGGTCACTTTCAGTATTCCTGTGTGCAACACAGAGATGATAGCAATCCATAATAATTCATGACTGAGCTTTCCCCCCCCTCCTCAAAACTCTGAAGGAACTGCTAACAATTAACTAAAAAATTACTGAAAACATTATTTCTGAGATATCATCTGAGAGGCTGGTGTCACTTGTGCAAAGCAAACCACAGTTTCTCTTCTGTTTCATAGAGCAAATTGTAAATCACTGTGAGAATGGCCCTCCATGCTGACCACTAACATAGGTTGTGTTAGAGTCTGAACAAAACAGATCAAGGGAAAAACACAGAAAACAACTCACGCAGCAGCAGCAAATGGACCTGATGTTACAAGTGAGGCAGAAAGACAGAACTCAAGTTTATCCTTTAGTTATAATTGTGGTGTAGCTGGATATCAGGACTGTCCCTGTGTGCACACTCGGTACACTAAAGTCACTGACTCCCTGGGTAGAGTGGTCCAGGAACTCCTCAACATGTCTCTGCATAGACAAGACACTCAACTGGCTTGAGACAATCAATTGGGCTGAGACAATGTGACCGACCCAGCTCATCACCACTTTCACCACAAAGCATTTGACTAACTCTTGCAGGAGATCTTCAGGTGGGGACTTGACAGTCCTGAAGATTCCCCCCAGGCAGCTCCTGCTGTGCTAAGACCAATTTTGTATTTAAAAAAAAAAATATTGGTGCAGAATCTGGCCTTTCCAGGTCACTCCTGCTGCAGAACTGACATAGATAAGATGCTTGTAAATAATCAGTAGAACGATTCACACAAATGCAGGAACAGTTAGTTTTGTAAATGAGATAGAGATAATTCAGTTCCATGACACTGTGATAATCTCTAACAATGGATGATGCATGTGCTGCAGTGGTCCTGTAAGACCACAGTCCATCTGGGTTACAAGAACTGAGCAGAATAACCCTTTGGGTAGTCTCGTCTGTTACTCTCACAACAGACTCTGATTGCCACCCAGACAGTAATGACCATCCTGTTCAAGAGATTTTATTTACCTTGCAAATATTATTTAATGCCAAGATCCCAATAATTTAGTTTTTAACACACACTCTGCTCATGGGTGTCTATGCAACACTCATTTTGTTGTAACCTAGACAAGGTGTGGTAGATGAAAACATTACCAGAGAGACAAATGGGCTGGTGGGACAGAAATTGGCTCAAGCAGGATAGGGAGCAGAGCAGGCAGAAACCCTACTTCTGACAAATAACAAGTGCTGACACTTGAGCAATAAATACAAAAGTACCAGCTCTTTCATGATTTTTTCACTCCCTCAATTTTTTCATAGCATATTTGGATCCATTAGGAGAGAAATTTGTCCTTCTGAAGATGGCATTTAAAGGTCTTGGGGAAACCTTAAGATTCGAGAATGACTTCCCCTCACAATCAAGATATTTAGCACCGTTGCCACCTTCTAGTCTCTTGTGGACACTGGTGGTTGGGATTCTTTCTTTCTATACCTACCCTTTGCTTTTCCTCCCCAAACCTCTGTAGGAACTCAATTTCAATAGAAGCTTTAATTTTTGTTTAACAAGGTCATTGTTAATGTTTCATGATAATTGCTAGTTATTTTTTGTGTTACAAATTAATTTCAGTGAAAACAAGGCAGATAATTCATTAAGGCCTCTTTTGGCAAACAGAAAAAATAACTGTCAGTTATAACATATCAGCATATGGTCAGTTCTTGAAAATGTTGCAAAAAGCACCAGGGTAAGGATCAAGCAAGTTCTGCCCTTTCAGCTTTAAATTATTCTCTATCAGTTTTGGTGGATGATGTCTTTCTTAACCACCAGTAAATAAAGGCTTTTGTACTGTTAAGCAAAGGATCCAACTCCGGATCTCCTCATCATAGATGAGCTTTCAAATCCTGCAGGAATATTGTCACTTTGCACTTTAGTAAGGGACAAAATCCTCACTAATTTTTTTCTGACTTGGCTAGGTATTGGTAATTATGTTGTACACACTATAACTAGCTAATCTGTTCCTAAATTTTTGTCATATAAAGCTGCAGCTGCTAATCTGCAAAGAAAGAAATTTCTTCCAATTTTCAGATCAGTGAGTAGTCTGTGGACCATGGAAACAAGCTCACACTAGTATTACAAATGTTGTTTATCTGTTTGCCCACGTAGAATCTTAAGCATCAGTGTATGGCGGTTTCTCAAGCGCAAAAGCTGTGATAAGATTTTGTTGAAATAAGTGCCATTGGCCTTTTAGCTGCTCGGAAATATTTGGGCTCAACTGTTGTTAAATCTTAAAGCAATTTCCCTTCCACACAGAGAAGATGCAGAACTTCTGGCACTCTTTACTACCTTTTCTGTTCTCACCTATCAATGTAACCAGTATGATCTTAAATGATTTCATGTAATATATGATTCTTTGTCCAATGAAGATAATTGTTTTTGATGAACACAATGAACAACTCTCTAAATATATTAGGAAACAAATGAAGACGGCACCAAGGGGGCTTTGCTACAAATATTTCATACCTGCATCTAGATATATAATATATGCACATTCATATACATACATAAGATAGATTTATACACTTATTGAACACAGGCAATGTACTTGTTCATCCCTAATTGTAAGATATCTTCTTGGGTACTAAACAGATTTACATATTACTATTCATATGTTTTAAAGTTTCACCCCAGGCCAAAAGGAAAATTATTGTAAGAAACGGATCCACCTTAAGAAGCTTGTACGATTTAACATGATTGTATCACTGGATTTTATTATGTAAGCTGTTCTACAGAGAACTTACCAACAGGTATCACAATATTCAATGGAAATAAAATAAATCTTTCATCAAAGCAGCCTTCAAAGGTCAGTTTGTTCAGTCTACAGCAGTGCTATACTATCATAGTAGCTGGAATGTCAGAAGTTTTGACGAAGATTTGAGAAAGAACAAGCCAATTTTGACAAAACTAGGATAGAGAAAGAGCACATTTATATTCTTTAAGGAGCTAGAAGTTTGAAATACAAAATTTTACAGTATCATCCATCTGTTGCAGGAGCCTGTGATATCATAACTATCAAAAGTTTCAGGACCTGCTTTCAATATACAGTTACTTTCCCACTGAGTTATTACTGACAAGAGTAATTATTGAACCTGGGTAGAGAAAACTTAATTTGGCCTCTTGGTAGCATATTATCAGCGTGGGGACCTCTTTCATAGTTCTATTGAAAAAACAGAGAAAGAAAAGAAAGTTTTTCTGGTACCACTCACCGGCACACACAGAGGCCATACTATCACTTTCATACAATTTTAGTGCAGTGGCTGGACTGTAATAGCTTTTGGACACCTATACATTGCAGTGCAAGATGTAGTACATTATTGTTTGTGACACCTTCAAACACCAATTTACTAGGCTACAGATTGCTCTGAGCCCAATAAATCTTTACAAACCCATCTAGAGTGGCTGAGCAACACTCTCCTCCCCTCCTTTCTCCCTTCCCATTGGTAGAGCTGGGGCTTTTTTGTGCAACCATTGTCCCTCAGATTCTGTCAGCCTGGGGTATTGCATTTTTCTTGTGTGTAATGATGGAGAAAGGTCTAGAAAGCTGTTCCAGCTTGGTAACACAATGGTTCACATTGAGGAGAGTCAGTTATTTATGAAGTTAAAAGGAAGAAAAAGAAAACGGTTATCTCATCAGCTAGGTATATTATTATTATCTTATTTTAAATGCTGTGAAAGCTGTAAAATAAATCCAGTTCCTAGGGAGAGTTGGCTTTTATTCTCACTTCTTTGGTTTGTACAAGCAGAAGACTAACGCAAGTAGCTGGAGCTCCACCTATCTCTAAGTGGGAGCTACATGCACTCTACGGATCTTTAAAGTCAGGAAAGATCAAGAGAGATGTTCTGGCTGTGTCTACACAAATACTCCCATCAAACAGCTCTCCAGCTAAATTTCAGTTTTCAGGCATCCTAAATTTGCATCTGCACCGCTGAGTTTATTGCACATTAAGCTCATCCATGCAGCAGGCAATGTTTTAGGGCTAACAACAGTTTTCTGCTGTCAATACGCACAATGCTGTAAAAAATGAGATTCTCTGCACTTCCTGATCACTCCAAGCAATTACTTTTGCACATTTTTGACTCACAGGTGCAGAAGCTGAACCATTCCCTCCTCTGCTTCACTATATATGTTTGATTATTTTTATACTGCTTTCCCAGAAGTTATTGACAACATGCTGACAGAGGGGAATACACAACACCTCACACAGACACTCTCTGAGAACATGTACGAGAACACATTTTCCACGTCGATCTCAGTGAATTTGTAGCCCAATGTACAGAGAACAAACAGCAATCTGCCACTCGGCATCAGAGACCTCAAGATTCACCCTTGAGAGGAATGTCTTAAAAGCAAATAACTTCTGCAATTTTAGGTTCTGCTTCAAGCAGGCAAATGATGAGAACAAGCTGGCAATAGCTGTGCAGAGACAGAAAGGATCAGCTGAAGTACAGAAACCCTCTGGAGGCAAAGTTGGTAGCCTGGCTCATTTACAAGGCTGGGGAGGAAGGCAAGAGGTTGATTTTTCTTTTATTTTTTAGTTAGTTTAGGTAAGTATGGCTTTCAGGACTGAGTGGAATTAAACAAAACAAACCAACCAACCCACACCCCAAATTGAAAACGGGTTCAGTTGTCCAGGAAGACAAAACCTCTCCATGAATGCTAGAAAGCTGTCCCTTCACCGAGCTTGGGATTGGTGGTACTAACAAAAGAATAGTTACTGTTTGAACTGATGCCTTATTCAGCTGTTTCCAGCTCTAATTTCCCAAAATCAACATATCTCACCTGCTAAAATTAACTTCTCTCCTTTCTCTGAGCACATTATCCATGTTCACACAAATTAGTCAGCTGTAATTAGCCTGCAAATATTTCTAGTTTAAGAAATCACCTATGTTGAGGTAGGAGGCATTGATACACAGTTCTCCTTGTCACTATTTCATAGAATCACAGGTTGAGTTCCACTCAAAGGTTAACAGCCAGTTCCAAGCCCAGTTATAGCTAATTGTTCCTCTTCAGGGAAACTTCTTCTGAAGTTCAGTGTTGAAGCATTAGTAGAGACGAGTCCAAACTCGAGTTGTTCACAATGAGTAATTTGCCCACACAGCACAAGGAGGGTTAGATATATAGTGAGAGGTAGAGAAATGTTTCTTACTTCTGCATCACAAAGAGAGGCAAAATACTAAAAATGTTATGATGACCTCCTCCTTAGCTTCTGATTATCTTCTTTCCTTATGAGCAATGAGACATCAAAATTAAAATTAAAAATAAAAAGTGTTAAGATAAATATTTCCAGGAAAGGATGCTTCCACATGAACAGGAGTCCCTTGTTACAGAGTCCCTCGTTAGAGGCTTAGAGAACTTTGGAGCCCAAACTGGGGATGTTCTAATTGACTTCCAAGGGGCAAGTAATGCCAGGGACTAGAGAATCTCAATTGTTCTTTAGGACAGAGACATCTAAAATCACCTTAATTTGGGAAGTGACTGAAGTTCAGGCAGCATGAAACCACCTTTAAGTACTCTTTAAGATCAAGCATAACACATCAGACTCTTGGTCAACAATGTTGAGGGGTTTTGCAACAGTTAGAAAAAAATCAGTTGCCAACATTGTCAAACAGCAGTTGTTGGGAGGGGGTGGTATCTCACCTGTCTTGTTTTACAAGCACAAAAGAAAATGAAGAAAGGAAAGAAAAGTCAGTTATGAAATTAGAAAGACTTTTTTTTTAAAGAAGAGGGAGACATGTCCTTTCATTTTCTTTTTTTTCTGCTGTGATTTTCAAACTCCTTCCCATTGCTGAACTCAGGTATCAATTTGTAACTCAAGCCCTGTGGGCTGAGTGATGGATGCTCTGAAGCCCTTCAGGCCGGGGCCAGCAGCAGATCTCTGTTCAGACTCTTCAAATTGATTTTTTTGAACACAAAAGCAGACTAGGGAAGGAAGCACATACTGTGCAGGGTAATCTAAGCAGAATATACTGGAAGGGGGAAAGAATTCCTATCATGTATAAAATTCTGACATTTCAGTGTTTGCTTTTGCCCCAGATCTGAATGCAAAAGTTTAAATTTAGAGTTTTGTGGGAGATGCAAATTTCTTATGTCCCCTCAAAGAATCATTTCAAAGAAGAATCAGAGCATTTTCTTTCAAAACTGTCAGAACGTTCTGAAGTGATATATATATATGCTTAGAGTTTATGATATAAAAGAGAAATATAAAAGAGATTTAAACATTATCAAAACAAAACACTTGAAGGCTTTTTCACTGAAAATTGTTAAAACAAAAAATGTTCATATTTCAGAGAAACTGCTTTTTTGGATAAAAACTTTTTCCATTGAAAATTTTTTGTCTAGTTCTACCTACAGGTCAGTGAGGGAGATTTGCTTTCTACAGTTAACCAAATCTACAATTAGGCAGACCTGATTTATCATTCTTTGTGCAGCCTTGGTTTTATAATATATTCCATGTATACAGCTCTTCTTACATAAGGATCTAAAACATTTTGCATGGATGTCAGGCAGGAGCACACTGCACCTGTACCAACATGAAATTTGTTTCAGCCTGTTTCACAGCTGGAGCCTCAATCCCCACTTAGCTGCAAGGTGTACATTATGGTTCATATCCAGGCTTCTCTCCAGAGTGAGTTGAACAGTTCCCTTGTCGGGAAATCCAGCCTAGCACATCCTGTGGTTCTGCTCATCCATATAGGATGCAATTTGAACCAAGCTGGGTCTGAGAGGAGTTGCCCAGGTGGCAAAATTGGGTAGAAGCAGTTTGCTGCCAACCCACTTCACACTTACTTGTATCCTACCCGTTATTTACACAAGGCAGTGCCAGAGCTACACTTCACAGAACCTCTGCGCTAATTTGAATGACAAAAGAAGTGAAAATCAGTGGAAATATCATGTTTCAGAAATCTTGAGGGTGGGGTAGGAGAGAATTCAAAAGGTCTCCTGTCACCTTCGAGATTTTCCATGTCTGCCTGCCCAGGAGGTCAGGCCCACAGGATGATATTGAAATATTTCTGAAGAAATCTTCCTTCCTTCTCTTCCCTTCTGTGGGGGAGAGTTAAAAAGGAAAGGAAGCAAGGAGCTATTTTTCCCACCCTTTTCTCAGAGAAGAAAGTTTCGCCTTGACTGCCCTGTGGACCCTTTTTCCTCTCACAGTTTAATCATTACTCTTTAATAAGCTTTTGACATTAAAATAACATTCAAGATCACTACTCTTTCTTGCTCCCTTCTAGAGCTGAAAGCCCTCATCACAAAGATGCACTCATTGTGGTGACAAGTGGAAGTCATTCTTCTGCTCTGGGATGACATCTTATATATTCCATAAAAATGTTAGTTATAGCTTAGTATCTGTTCCCAAAAACATGCCGGTGACTCTCCCCATAATCCACTGGCTTAGATCAGCCAAAAAAATCCCTGCCTTTGCCTTCTGAGATCTTGTGCAGTATCTCCTTAGAGATCATCGGATTTCATCCATACGCTACTGAATTGACATCAAACCAGACCACCCATGATTTCATGGTAGGCATATGTCGGAACAATATATAATATTGGAGTGATATTAGGGGGGAACAGAAGAGACTTTCACTACTGGAAATGAGTATTCCCTTCTTAGGTAGACCACAGCAGCCACAGGAAAAATGCAGATTGCTCTTGCCCTGGAACATTTCATCGTGCCTAGTCTAAACTTAATCACGAAACCAAAACCCACCACTTTCATCTTTTCTAATCCTCTTCCACTGTCACATTCATGTGATTTTCCAAAATGGCAAATCTTGTCTATAAGGCTGATGGAAAATTCATTGCAATGGAAGGTGTTTGGACCTGCTGCAGCCCAGGCTGCTTATCTAGCACAAAATCCTTGCCAGTCCCACCTGCCAAGCTCTTGCCAAGTCTATGGTAGATGTGGTGTTTCCTCCACTTTATGGCCATAACACTGAGTGTGCCAGCTACTTCTACACAGTCAGCTGAATCCTCATCTGGGCAGAAATCTTGGCTCTGCTGAAGATGATGGCACTGACTCTGAGGATTTTGTTCTGGTCAGTGTTTCACCCCAGGTTTCTGTCACTCCCATTACAGCCTGCCACCTTCTTGTCACAACTGCTGCAAGCAACTGCAATGTGCTTGCCTAGCTGGGCTTTACAGTTTCACTCACCAAGGAGCTATATTCAATGCTAGTTGTTAGGTTTTGATGTCTTCTGCCAAAAATAAAAGTAGTTTCTGTATGGATTAATTGGTGATAAACAATCTTCAGTCAGTGTATTTAATTGTCTGGAGGCTGCAAACCAATCTCTCTCAGAAAAGCTGCTTGAAACCAGATCAGCCTGAAAAGATCTTTTCCCTTAAATTACAGTGGTGCTCAGTCTTTCTCAGATATTGTAGCTCAAGTGAATTACTGGAAAGAATGGATACTGAGAACAAAAGAAAAATGATTGGCGAGAATAGAGGCTGATAGGATTGAAATAAAAACCTTCCAGTGGGGAGGCCTGAGCATAACTGCATGTCTTTGCATATTTCCCCAAGGAAGAAGGTAACAAATGGTTTTGGCAGGAGGGAGACATTTTAAGGCAGCAAAATAAGAGGGTCATGTATCAAACCAAATTGTGTTTGTTTTGAGACGTATTAAATCTTTACATGATCTTGTTTTCCTTTGCAAAGCTTTTTTTCTCTTTAAAGAAGGTGAAGATTCGACACTTGAGTTTCTTTGATAAAAATTATACACTGCACATTTCTGTATTTCTGCCTATATGCATTGTATGTGAGATTATAACATCCCCACAAAAAAGCAAACTTCAGTTTAAGGAAAGATTAAGGTTGCAAAGAGTGTAAGGTCAAGCAAAATTATGATATGCCAAACTTCTGATTGTTTGTACTTCCTTAATTGAATCTGCCCTAACAAAGCATTGGAAATGGCTTTTAATTGCATACTCACACATACCCACAAACCTATAGTTTCTTTGTCTCATACAGTGAACAAAATGTTTTCCACCAATGGATAGCTTCAGCATCTGGCTAAAATAACACAGAACAGGGATTTCTCTGATGAGGCATCTAGTAGTCAGCCCACTGTGGGAGTCAAACAACCTGATTTAAAAATTAAATAAAAATTCATAAGAGGAGACAAGAAAAGAACAACCACACTGAGAATGCAGGAAAGAAGTGAAGTGAACTAATGAAAGAATAGAGAAGAAGCACAGAAAGGGGAGGAAACGAAGCCTGCAATAGGATGTGTTACAGAGAGAACCATTTGTTCACTCGTGGGAATTGAGTGGGATTCAAAAAGCTGAAAAACGGTCAACTGCCTAAGGACTGGAAAGAATCCTGGAATCGGCAAAAAAATAGTGTCTCTCAAAAAATTGTTTTTTCACATCTGCAATTTCCACTTGCCCTTGTTTTGTCGAAGTAACATCATCTGGCTACCCAGTATAAATCCTGAAGCGTTTCCCTCATGCTTAAAATCTCCAGTTTAGACAAACAGCCTAGTGATCATGCCGTTTCCTATCTTCCCCCTTTTAAAATCTGCTGACGGTGTATATTAAGGCAGCAACTTTTCACTGCTCTTGAATAAATCTGTGACACTTTTTCATTTGTTGTTTAAACTCCAGTTTCCTACAGTCATGCAGAGAAATGTAA
The DNA here is from genome assembly GCF_000687185.1 of Egretta garzetta. Classification (NCBI taxonomy): domain Eukaryota; kingdom Metazoa; phylum Chordata; class Aves; order Pelecaniformes; family Ardeidae; genus Egretta; species Egretta garzetta. The sequence continues at coordinate 1,705,105 of NW_009258383.1, forward strand.
ATCTCCTCTTGCCAGCTCATCTAAGAAAGGCTCTGGAGGGAAAAAAAAATCCTTCACAAAAAGTAATATTCCATAAGGATTCCAAACAGAAGGAAACAAAATTAAACAAAAAAAACCCAAACAATTTTTTATCCTAAGGCCCTGTTTTTCTGGAATACGTATAAAGACTTTTTTGCACCTCATGACAGAGGATTAAGGACCCCTATATTCCAGTCTTATTTAAATACGGAATGAGATACCCAGGAACAGTCTGAAATGTCACCCAGACCTTGATATGCGTGAGCAGCATACAGTCTGCTTTATGTATTTAAAGCATTTTCTTCTACCAGAGTTCATTATTCTCAATGAATATAAGATTCCAACAGTCAGTGATAGGAAAACCACAGGGAATGAAATACTTCTAGGCATGTATAGAGCAACTGTGTCTAATATCCTCATCAGACTTTCACACTGGAAGAGAACAACAGCTACCATATGGACAAATAAGGACCAATCTTCAAATCACCCTCTGTTCAATGGAAAATCATCTGCAGTAGGAAAGGCCCCCTCATGATATCCGAAGGCTAAGCTGGCACTGCGTACGTACATCCAGTTCAGCCATGCACAAAGGAATTATTCTGACAACTGGCATGACAAGCCCAGCAAAACAAAACAATTAAGCTCTACAGTTGGGATCTCTCTCCGCAGTGAGCAATAGCTGCAATACCCTTGCCGGCTCAGCTGCAAGCCGGTGGGCCCCTCCAGCCCACTGCCTCCCACTTCCCCATTTTACACACTTCCAGAAAGTGTTCCCATCCTCTCAGTTCCCTCCGGAGCACAGCGGTCTCTTCATGGGAAGCTCTTGCCAAGACTTCCCAGAAGATTGGAGCGGTTTACATTCGTGTGCAAGATGTCCTGGGGAAAGCGGATTAGTGCTGGAAAATTATGTGAGTAAAGGCACATGAAGATAAACTGGGGGCAGTGCCTAAACAGAAAGATCAGCTGAGTTAGCTGCTTGATGTTGTTTTCTGTCTTCCCTTGCATTTGGAAAAAAACAAAGAGACAGCATGAGGCAAAATTTTTCACTTTAAACAAAGACTGATTTGAATTTGCCATCCCTGACCAAGCTCTTTCATTACTGGTTATTTCCTTAACTGAGGGTGATCTGGGTTCAAATCTCTCCTTTAGCAAAGGAAAAAAAAAATCTCTTATCACCCAGGTAAGTGTTTTGGTTCTGTAGTGAGGCTCTCACACTCCTTTCCCTGGATGGTGCTTCATCTCATACGGAATAATTACCATGCTCTGCATAAGCAACAGAGAGAGTCCTAGTAGTTAGTCCACTCACCCAGGAAGGGGAAGATCAGTTATACTTGATATTCTGAAGAGATATAGTACTTAATATTATAATTTTTAGAAGATGGAGAGCAAATAATTACTAGGTCCACCATTTCAATCAATCTAAATACAGGATTATCCCACAATATTCAACCACCAAGTGATGGAGAAAGAACACCTTTCAAGGGGGTCCCTTAAAGGTATTTCTCAGCCCTCCTTTATTTAGCTATGCCTTAGTTCCACAGCATAGCATGGCTCATGCCACATGCTCATTTAGCTTCTGTTTTATTCAGGGAGCAACTTATTATGATTTTGAATCATTTCTGTACAGCTTGGATGAACGTATTCAATAAATACCATTCAACCCTTAAATACATACACAACATCTTTCTACTATTTCTGCAAAATAAACTAGTATACATTCATCTGGCTATAGTCTATTCATTATCCACAGCTAACAGCCTTCCCCCTCCCATGTTCCCACTTCAAAGGATGGATGCAGTGATCCTGTTTCTCTCCACATCTTAATTTCCCACCAGTCCAGAACATCTCTCTACGCTAACTCTTTTGCCAGTTCCTACATATAGAGACGATGACAGAATCACCCAGGCTTTTCAAAACAAATCAGCACCTACTCTTCAGGCCTTCAGACACACACTCATTGAGCAGTCTCCAAGCACCTAAACAGTTCTCTTTCTCTCCAAAAATCCATCAGAAAGCCTCAGAAGCCAGGGAAACAGAATTAACCTCCCAGAGTAGCAAATGAAATCACAGCTCAATTAACACTGTTAACAGGTAGAAGCATCAGTGACTGTAACAGCAAAAGTAGAAAGTAACTAGGGCCCAAGACCAAACTGGTGCTACTACCCATACCACATTAGTAGTATCTGTAATGGATTGCTCTTGAAAAAAGGCATTAAGGGTCTTGACATTTGGGTAGGAAGACAACAAACAGTGCATAGCCTTATACAAACTTGTTGTACAACGATGATCTGGGATTGCTGATGGCGTTTGGGCAGGATAAGAGCAAACTGTTCAGATAACCAGAAAGCCAATAGGTCACAGTGACCCTAGCTATTTTATTAATACAGGAACAGTACTTCAGAATTTTATCAGTAGAATAAGATAGCCCAAATATAGTGTGAGAGGATATATGTGCATGTATGTCTGTATATATACATATATCTCTCTTTTTTTTTTTTTTTTTTTTTTTTTTTTTTTTTTTTTTTTTTTCAATTTAGGAAATGAACCTAGGAACAGCAACAAGGATTAAGGAGGATTAAACAGGCCTGATTCAATGTCAACCTAATCTGACAGTGAGCACTGTGGTCATAGGTCTGGAGGAACACACCACTCCAGTGCCCACGGCAGCCGGGGGATGGCAGCCCTGTAGCGTTACGTTGCATTCGACTATGTGTGCTGGCAACAGGGTCATTGCCAAACCACCCTATGGCATAACTGATAAATCTCCCCTGGGATCAAACCCATGTTCTAGAGAAATATCCTCTTGGCTGAGAAAGTCTTCAGTGTAGTGTGGTAACCCGAGCAGCTTTACAACATATGGAAATCCTAAACCATCACTATCTCCTGTGCATTCCCTTGTGACCTGGCTCTTCTTGGAGCACTGCAGCAAGTACAGATGTGACAACCACATCCAATGTACCAGCAGCCTCATGCTGACACAGGGAATGGAAGCAGCAAGATAAATCTTTTTTATGGTGATGGCAGCACATTGCAGGTCCTTTTCTGTTGGTATTCTGATACCGCAGGTCTGGTTGGAATTATACACAGATGTCCAGAAAAGAGGCCGAAATTATACTGCTGCTCTTACCCTTCTGAAGATCAGTTAAATTTTTCATAACAAACTGGATAGGTGCCATGCCCAGACTAGGGCCCAGACTAGGAAATCTACTCTGGGCTAAAAATGCATAAGAAAATGTGGAACAACATGCCCATATTCAAAACCTTGCTCAAGATCATTTCAGAATCCAGGGCTGAGCCCTGACTTGGCCATGGTACTGGTACTCAATGTATTCTGATCATCCTCTTCCTGTCATATGAAAGATTAGTGCCATTTAGTTCTTGCATGCTTCCTGAGATTAAAAACAAGAGTGACAAATTAAGCCCTAATGCCAGCAGATGTAACTCCATTTGTGCCAGTGAAGTTTTAGTCTCTTGCCCTACAGCTATGCTTGATAGAATGAAGCTATGGGAGCTATGGGAGCTGACTGCAAAACATCATTTTACTCAGATAATACTTTTTTGTGGAACTCTGAGAATAACTATTTTCACGCTGGTGGAGGCATGAAAGAGATTTCAGGGTTTTGATTATTTTCATAACTTTAAAACCCTGGATTTGGGTAGAATCATGAGAAGTTTTATGACCCGTATCAGTTTATGGTGAAACAACCCTTTAAATACTGCAGTTGGGAATATTCCTATGACCTAACTGCATCATGTAGTTCTTAGTTGTATGCTTATGCCAGACCCCATTCAATCCTATTAAACGGGTTTTATTGTGGCAACTTTTTGTTTAACAACTACAATTAATGTGATGAAGAAGCTGATTTCTCACTGCTTTCCTTATCTTTGAACCAGATGAGGAATTTGCTTAGAGGAAAAAAAAAAGGTTTAAAAAAACCCCCCACACAACACACAGACACAAGGGTTTTAGAGTTTATCTGAAAGAGAAGGAAGCCCTGGGGAATGAGTTTAATACCTTTAGTTTATCTTCTCATCCTGATATGCTGTGGAAGGTGTTACACTGTCACTGCACTTTGACTAAGCAGAGTGCATGAGAGCGTGCGCTGGCCAGAGGATGGATAATCCTTTTGCACGGGGATGGTTAACATGTAAGCTAATTGCAATACATCAGTCAGCAACCTTGTTAAAATATCACTGTGCTATTGGCATTTGATTTGAAAGCCTCTTTCTTACTGAAAACAAACAAAAGATCAGCTAAGCTGCAGAGTAACATTTTTCCCTATTACCCTGGCACTTTGCAATCTTCATTTGACATCTGGTCAAAATAATGTTTTAATTTACTTTGCTACACTTGGGTTAGCAAATACTTTTTCTGACAGACAAACAAAAGAAGATACTAACAATTTTTCAGCAGTAACAGGATGTTTCCAAACTTTCAATGCAATTGTTCTTTCACTCACAAACACTGAATTTATTTTACACAGACTCAAGAAACACTCTTCTGCCAAAAGGAAATACTGATTTAAGAAATTGTTGGCTTGCTACTCCAGTTCTTATTTTGTCTTTTTCTGCAGTATAGTTCTTGTTTCACTTTTTGTCATCATCTGGAAAAAATAATCTACCTAATTTCTTATCATCGCAGGGACATACAGTACAAGTGACACATTTGCTTTCCTCTGCTTTCTTCCTGGGGCTTATTATGGTTTTAGCTTTAGGTTTTCTAGGATCACATGAAAAATTGTTACTGAGTGGTTTGTGGCCTGTGTGAACGGTGGAAAGTGAAGTGGACATTCTGAAGATCTTTCTGAATGCAATTTCTACTATATATTGCCTGTAATAACAGCGAAATTGGCTTAATAACTCATCTGGCGAGCTGATATTTTCCAGTACTATGCACCTATGATGTAAAAGACAAAGGCTTAGGATCTAAGTTAAGAGTATACAATCTAACAAGAACTTGTACTCCAAAACAAACAAACAAAAAACCTCATAGAGAAAAGCTCTGGACAAGTCTAAAAGCAAACCTGCTTGAGAGAGAACACATGTTGCAACACTTAGTAGCTTGAACACAGCGTCATTATAAAGTGTTTGTATGGCTCCCAGTTCAGCTAACACCAGAGTGTAACATGACAGAGATCAAGAAGATCAAATATACACACTAAAGCAAAAGATTTTGCCTTCTTTAGCTTGGAAAACAAAAGCTGAGTGAAAATACAATGTACTTGTCAAGATAATACTAGAAGGGCGTAGGACACATCTAAAAGTAAAGGACAAGGCTAGCACAAGAACAAATGGCTAGTAAAGAGGTGTTTTCTGGCCATTAGACCAGTCAGATTTTGACATAATAATTGTACAGTGAGGACAAATACCTCAACTAATTTTAAGACAGAGCCAATCAGTTTATGAAAGGTATATGAACTTCTGGTCTCTAATAGCAAGAAGGAGGACTTAGAATCATAGAATCATCTAGGTTGGAAAAGACCTTTAAGATCATCAAGTCCAACCATATGTATGCTGCAGTTCCCTTCCTATCCCAGGTCTTGTTCACTTCATCAACCCTTCACATTTTAGTTGAGTATTATTTTCACAACAGTTCTGAGTCTGCCTTCCTGAAAATTTTGATTTATCCAGTTATCACAACGAGAAGACTTGAAGTCACTGCTGACCTGTGATTTACCCCTAGAATGAAAGACTTCAGATCCTGCTGGGAAACCCCTTGATCTTAAGATTCTCTCTTTTGAATGCATCACTTCCTTTTCATCCCCTTTCATCTTTTCATCTTAAACAACTACACTTTATTCATCCATATTTCAAAACCATCCTCCTTCATTCTCTCTGTGGCATTAACAAGATATTAACTCCTAATTTTTACGTTGCCAACATAGCATATGCAGTACTTGTCTTTCAACAAAAAACTACAAATTAGAGTGTAGGGATGATTAAAACATGAAAGGAATGCAGTGCATCTGTCAGAGCATCCTCTCTTATAGGTAACAAGCTGTCTAACATCTCTTTAAGGAATGTAGCTAGTTTCCAGAGGTCTAAAGTCAAATACATTGCCTTAGAAAGTAGCTTTAGAGCAAACTGCAGAGCTCTCTACTTGGTAATTTAAATGACTGACCAGTCAATTTATGAGCATTCTCAGCAATAAAATTCAGCCTGAACTTAATAATAGCACATTTTATGTGACAACGATGACAATTACAATCTATAGTTACTGCAGTCGCCCTTTGGTCTAGG